>NC_142353.1:21052058-21204705 GCF_059441175.1 Urocampus carinirostris | reverse complement strand
GACATGAAGTATTGCAAAAATAATTTACTAAATAAAAAGACCAAACTTCAGATGACTTTAACCGTTAACGCTGTACTCACCTTTGCTCTATTGATTTTGTTATTCCTGTATAAGCCACGCTTCCTCCGCACGCACAGTCTACCATTCACTATTGGTGAAAAACAACCAAATTGCCATATATAAACGGATCCCCTGATTTCAGTATTTGATTTTATAAATGTAAACACAGTCGTTCTGAGCGTAAACGGTAGAGAAATTATCAGTACGTAGAATTTCAACAACCTTGTACTCTGTGCTTTAGACGGCACCACTGTAAATGCATTTAGTTGTAATTTGTTGGTAAATATAAACACACTCACTCTTTTTCAACGATGCTGGGGATCAGTTAGCGATAACGTTGTATATCATGATCTGCTTTTAATAAGTAGAAGATTAACACACCAAGGGGTAATGACAGTTTAGTTACAAAATTGTATTATTAACTCATTACAGAGAAAAGTATTTGCGTTCGTAACTCGTGAGTCCCAACAATAATTACTGGTATATAGTAATATATGTGTCCTTTCTTAAGAAACAAAAAAATAATTTTAGATAGACATCTCGGTTCCTGCGGTTCCTTGAAAACTCTTAAAAGACATTGAATTCATTATTCTAAAAATAAAGCCTTAATTGGCATTAAATGTCTACGAAGCACAATTTATTGTGTGCAAGAAATATTTGCCTTTTTTTGTTTTGTTTTTTTCAATGATTTTTTTGTCGACTCAGTCTTAAAATCGATTTGAAAAGGCATTAAAAAATATTTAAAAGTCTGGAATTTATTTTGCCTTAACTGTAGTAACATGTAAAGTGTTTTTGTTAAGATTTTTAATACAGTAATACCTCAACATACAAGCTGCTCGAGATACGAGAAATTTGAGATAGGAGATGTCTTTGGAACAAAAATCTTGCCCGACATACGAGAAAAATTCCAAGTATGAGAACTTCCAGATGCTTTTACTAGAGACCACTTGGCCGCTCACCGCCAACATGAGCTAGTCCCACTTACAATGATCTTTTCCGCCATACAGACGTGATCCCGCGCGCTCATGTTGTTATTTTTATAGCATTGCATCTCTCATGCTAGCGGGGAGTCAAGACGGAGGGATGAGGCCAAGAATTTAACGCACCTTGACAGAAAGTGACGACCCAGGCACCCGCTGACCGCCCCTGACTGGGCTATTTTTGTCTAATTTATGTCGTTTCTCTGTTTTGATTCTTAATTTTCTACTTGAATGTGTTTTTAATGATCAGTAAGATGGGTTATAGCGATTTACTGTAGGGTTAACTTTTGGGAGGCTGGTAACAGATTACTTGGTTTTCAGTTATTTAATATTGGATATATGAGCAATTCGAGATACCAGCACGATTCAGGAACAAATTAATCTCGTATGTAGCGGTCTCATCACATATACATAATCATATTGCTTCAATTAGAGAGAAAATTTTTTAATGACCCATCTCAGAAAATAGACTCAATTACCTCAGCAACTCACACTTTGTCCTACTGATAGGCCTGGTATACAAAAAAACATGACTAAAATATTCTACATGCATTGACGGTAATTGTTGGGTGCAGGTACTACCATTTCTGGCTCTAGGTGTTGGAGTGGACGACGTTTTCCTCCTCGCTCATGCTTTCAGTGAGACAGGACAGAACAAGAGGATCCCATTTGAGGTGATTTGAAGGCATTCACACATTTTTTGCTTTTGCACAACTATAATAGCTTGCATTGCCAGAAGAAATGCACAGTAACTGACAATTCAGCGTTGATTATTTAATTGGTATTTTAGCAGTATATATTTATTCATGTACAATGTGCACTTGTTTATAACGTGCAACCCTTAAGTTTTATCAAGTATTAGTATTACAATTTGTTTGACTTTTTTCAGCTCAAACGAATTATTGTAAGTGACAAACTTGTTGAATAGGTTACGCTTTTTTTTTCTGATATCATAAACTATGACCACAATACCAGAATTAAATGTAGAATGTCAATTTGATGTCCCTAGTCCGATTTACCATCAGATTCACCCAAAAATTGTTTTCTTTGTCTTGTTTTTTTGGTTTTACAGTGGGACCTCGCTACTTCACTCTTCGACGTTCGCGGCTTCAGAGCTTCGCGGCCTGTAATAGTTAAAAAAAAAAAAAAATCTATATATATATATATATATATATATATATATATATTTTTTTTTTCTTTCCTTTGAAGGGGCGTCGCTACTTCGCAGATTTTCACTTTTAGCGGGTGGTTTTGGTCCCCATTAACCGGGTCTAAAAAATAATCATTAAAAAAAATAATAATAATAATTTTTTTTTACTTGCGCCGCACCGCGGGTGCCGTTCGGTCGCTCCCGCAAGCGAGCCCCTAAGCCGCGGCGCGGGTACTTTCGGGCGCGATACGCACGACACCGCGAGAAGCCGAGCGCCCGGCATCTCCCGCTCGGGCCGCGATGGCCTTCGCCTCGGACTCGCCGGGTAGGTCGGGGGCTCGGCGCTGAGGGCGAGCAGCATGGCGGCGCAGTGGTTAGCGCGTGTGCGGCACAGTTCTGAGGTCGTGGGAACCTCCTGCGTGGGTTCAATTTTTTTTATTTTTTATTTATTTATTTGTTTTTTGTTTTTTTTAAGGTGCGCCGCTACTTAGCGTATTTTCACATATCGCGGGTGGTTTTGGTCCCCATTAACCGCGATAACCAAGGTCCCACTGTATATATATATATATTTGAGGACGAGTTTCTGTTTTCTCCATTCTTTAACATTTGTCTCTGGTACAGTTAGTTTTTTGGCTAGCTGCTCGATTTACGTGATTTTCAGCGTGATCGGCAACTTTGATCTTAAGAGAAGCGTCTAGAACAGGGGTGTCAAACTGATTTGAACTCGAGGGCCACACCATAGCACAAACATTCTCTCGGGGGCCGGACTAGTAGATTCAAGAGAAAGAAAAAGAGAAAGATGGAGGGAAAAGGAGAGAGGGCGGGACAAAGAAAGAGAAAGGGAGAGAGCGTGAGAAACAAAAGAGATAAAATGAGAAGTCGGGAGAGAGGGGGAAAGAAAGGGAGTGTAAGAAAGAAATCCAAAGAGAAATAGAAATACAGAAGGACAGAAGAGAGAAAAGAAAGTGCGCAGGGTAGGGAGAGACGTCAGAGCAAAAGAAGTTAAAAAGACACAGAGAGAAAGAGAGAAAGAGCAACAAAGGAAGAGAAAAAGAGAGACACAGAGAGTGAAAGAGAGAGAGACAGAGTGGGAGAAAAGGGGTGGAAAAGAGGGAGAGCGAGAGAGAGAAAAAGAAATACAAGTACAGTGTCTTTGTTGGAGGCAACATCAAGTTGCCCTATTTCAACCTGCAGCTTGTTTTTCTCTTGCGCTTCTCTGAGTGTTGTCTGGCGGGCCGGATTCAATCCCTTAGCGGGCCTGATGTGGCTCGCGGGCCGCCTCTTTGACACCTGTGGTCTAGAAGGTTTCCTCTTTGTAGGCCGAATTGCCATTTAACAGGTACCATCATAGCTTTAAAATTAAGAAGAAGACTGAAGTGAAACTTTGTACTCTTAAGTATTTGCGCAAAACAGAGATACTTAATTCACGTTTCAGTGAGGAACCCCGCCTATGCACTTGAGCCATCGAGAATTACCTAATTTATTATAAAACATGAATGCTTGTCATTTGGATATTGTTTCTGAAAATACACTGTAGGCGTCTTGTGGGTCAAGCAACACGGTTGCATTCAATGTTTTTCGATATTGTTTATCAATATTTTCGACTGATCAATCAATACGTAAATCTACTAAGACCTCGTGTTTGAAGCGGACCCAAACTTTGATTTCTTTTTTTTAGTTACAACAATGCATGTTATAGACAATAACTAAAATATTTCATTTAAATTGAAATAAAGGCGGTGCCCTACTTACAAACGAAATTGGTTCCGGATGTGGGTTCGTAAGTTGAATTTGTTCGTAAGTTGCTTCAGTGCTATATTTTGTATGTTTAAAGTTTATATCCGTATGTTTAAGGCTTGTATAAGTAACCTTTATTTCACTAAAAAATAAACATCTAATAAATATCTACAAAGATAAATAAAGTTAAGTTTAACTTACTTTTGGAAGATGAGCTTCAACAGTTTGGCAACTTCCTCTTCCGTGGTAGAAAGTGGCCGAAAAAAAGCGATCCGACCATTTCATCAACCGCATCAAGCTTTCTCATTTCACTTTCGTTTCAAAAGAAACGGTTCGCCTCTTCTTTACACTTTACACCAACCATATTGAATGGATGTACGAGATATTAAACAATAAAAACGTCAAAGTTCTTAGCCCGCTAGAGATTTAGTACACGTAGGATGTTTGCACATGAACTAGTAAGTAGAAGCCGTATTTCTCCTTTGGGGTGGATGCCAGGTGACCTCTCACAGCACCACACAGTGACGGAAAGAAGCACTACAGTAATGTCCTGTACTCGAAAAAGTGTTCACACAATACAAAATCTAACTTGCAGCAATGTCCGGATATTTTTCGACATCCAGAAAAAAATGTTCGTATCTACTGTTTTACGTAAGTCGAATGGTCGTAAGTGGGGGAGCGTCTGCATTTGTTCATACACTAAAGCAGACCTGTGTGAAGCCAGTTTTGCAAGGCATCAGGTTAACTTGTCATTGCAACATGGATTTTTAAACATGTGTTCTAGAGCCGTGTGTGTTTTTTTTGTGATAATTTAATCTCCTGTATGGGAAAACAGGCATGCATTTGCTTGTTATTGTTATTTCCTGCGCTCCCTCAACCACCAACTTCCTTTGAGCAGATGAAAATGAAACATAGCTGTACCAGATCGTTCCTGTCTTTTCACTCTCTAGCACACACATGCACAAACATGCCTTCTTGCAGACGCTCCCTGTGTGGTCCCGCACGTCGTCAAATCTTCACACAGTTGCCGCAAAACCCTTTGATACTTATCCACTTGCATTTTAATCTTGGGAAAAAAATGTTGTCCAAGAATTTCTTTCTTTTTTTCTCACTCTCTCTCTTGTATAACCTGATAGCACCTAAGCTTACTGCACTTACTGTCAATCAGCATCAGGGCAAATGACAATGCTCCATCTCATGTATTACACATTTGCCTGGGGCAACAGTTGCATCAATAAAGCAGTAAGTCATATTTATGTCTTGTCTGTCGTAGGACCGCACAGGAGAATGTCTAAAGAGGACAGGAGCCAGCGTGGCCCTCACTTCTATCAGCAACGTCACCGCGTTCTTCATGGCTGCACTCATTCCCATTCCCGCGTTGCGGGCATTTTCATTACAGGTACATGCTGTTCAAATTCCTATTGATTTTCTTATCCTTTTGGACAATTTCAAAAATAGAAATTTTGAGGGGGGGGGGAACTTTTTGTAAGATTAATCGGCAGTGTTTTAGATGATATTTGAAGGTCTAACATAAAATTCAAATCATGGAGTATCTATTTATTTATTTATTTATTATTTTTCTGAAACCAAAAATGCACATTTAATCGTTTTCGGCACAAACATTTCCGGTGCTGAAAATTTGCTGCATCCCTACAAAATACATCAGGGGGTCTCCACCCTTTTTCAAGCTGAGAGCTACACCCAGTTTAGTGTATATTTCTAAAATAACAACATGTTATTACTATATTGTTACTATGTTATTTCTTGGTTAACTATTGGAAGTAGGGTTCGATAGACTCAGTCAACTACTGAAAAAAATAGCACTGGTGAGCAGTTTTCAGAACAGGTCCACGGTCACTTAAGCTGTAGATCCCTGAAATACATGATTTGTTTGGGTTTTCCTCAATTTTGACATTATTTATTGCAACAGAAAATGCAAAATTATATTGCAATATTACGTTTTTTTTCTACATCCCTACTAATTACTCTGCAATGGGTGAAGAGCACTTGTGAAAAACAGTATTGAGAAACATGCCCAGAGTTCCCACTTTATTATCGTTTTTCTTATTGGTGATTAGCGGGGCTATCCAATAGGGCAGGGGTCGGGAACCTTTTTGACTCAAAGAGCCATAAAAGCAAAATATATTAATTTTATTTTGGGAAAGAGCCACACCATATATTATGAGACAAATTTACTCAATTGCTAAACCCGCGCCCCAGACAAAAGCTTAGTCTTCAGCACATTTATTTTTGATGATTTGATAAAAATTATGAAAAGAGAATAATGCCAGAGCCCGTGTCCCAAAATCAACAAACATACCATTTTAAACTTGTGTCTTTCTTGCAATTACTCGAGATCGGTTAAACTCATTTTGACCCTTTTTTTCATACATATTGGTTTCAAAACCAGATGTAAGCTGTTATTTTGTAAAAACGTCACAACATTCTGCAAACAGGGAGCCTGATGTGCTTATGCGTAGGGCGAGAGATGGGAGGGAGTGCTTGCACTTTTTGCATAGCTCCACCCATCCCTCCCACTCACCCAATCAAAAAACTTTAAGTTCTCTTCAGGTGTTTTGGCGTATTTACAGTGTGTTCTGTGGATTCATCATAAGGTATCTGAACACTAAAGAGAGATCATATAGTGAGGTTTTATATAACGGATTCTTTAGCGATGTACAGCCAGAACGAGTTTTTTTTTTTCGTGTGACACCTTGACTGTAAATTGTAGTGAAAACGTGCCCTATATATTCTGCCAAGCACTATCTCAATGTTAGCTTTGGTTTGGCTTTGTGTGTATCTGAACAGGATTAGTTGCCTACGTTTTGGACGAGATGGAGAAAATTTGCATGCAATCGAATTTGTCTCCGAGCCATAGGTACTTATAGAAAGAGCCATATATGGCTCGCGAGCCATAGGTTCCCGACCCCTGCAATAGGGCATGGATGCCAAATTCATTTTTACTGAGGGCTACTTCAGCAAAAATGGCTGTCCTCAAAGGGCCCAATGTAACTTCTAAATGTAACTAAATGTGATTCAATGGTATGTAAAATAAACGTAACTACTCCCTCGTGTAAAACAACTCTTAATTTATTCATTATTAAGTCACAAACATTAAAGTTGCATCAGGAAAAAATGTTGCTACACATGTATAGTTTGTTATAAACTAATTATTACAAAATATTCTAGAATATTCTTAGGAAAATTGTATTTCTCAGATCCACTCATGGCGTTGATATGAAACACTGCCATGTAGACACTGAGCGATCACTTCGCGGGTTTGAAGTCGACGGGCATGGTGGGAAATGTAGTTTTTGGTCAAAGAACTCATTCAACCCATTTATTTTTAGACACCTTTTTGAACTTAAGATCCCATTTTTGTTACTTATTGGCACAAAATTACTACCATTTTGATAACAAAAAACCAACTTATGTTATTACTATGTTGTTACTATGTTATTCATGGTTCACGGCTCTTAGTCGTCAGGGCAGCACTTCCTGTGGTGTATCTTGGTCAAGTAAAGCCTGGAGGAGCCCATCCCTGGGATTGGGTTTTCTCCCCCACGTAAAATGGGTAGTATTAGTTTCCATGGTTACTAGTAGATGGACAAGCCCCCCAGATCTGACTCAGATACAGCACCGTCATCATCTGGTCGTTGTTGTTGTCAGTCTGAAGCAGGAGTCAGGAATGAAGGTGTGGCTCTTTTCACGTGTTCACCTGGCTCTGCGATAAAATTCACTTTTTTAAAGCATGGAAAGCACTTTGGGAGGTCTTCAAAGGATTACAAAAGACCCATTTTTCAGGCACAGAATTTGTAGTGTTCCTCCCCACAAACATGCAGATATGTTTTGAAATATTCCACGTGGCATGGATCTCGATGAATGAATTAAGTAGGTTTGATCTCATAGCCCCTATGGCTGTGACGTCACCGATTGACACCAAGAACCAAAGCAATGGCCTGTTGAAAAACAGACGGCGATTGTAGTGATCATTCTGGTTTGGGCTTTTGACTGTTTCATCTGAGGCGCTTGATTTGATCATCTCAAGCTCCGGTAAGTCCACCTGCCGTCTTAATGCAGCGTGCGTTCTTTTTTTGTCTTTGCCTCCTTATGTGATTGTTACTTTTCCTTCCTTGTTTTTGCTGCGTGTTTTGCAATTTATATAATATTGTCCTGACAGCTTCCAGAGGCTTTCAGTTTTGTTTGGTCTAGGTTAGTCCCGTCAGCAGTCGGCCAGCCTGCTGTGCTCATAGTTTTTTCTTTCAGCTGGGTCGTGTTTGTTGCTGGTAGTTTTTTTGTTGTTGTTTGCTCGCGGTTATCCTGGCTGCCTACTGCATTGTTTCAGTCAGCCAGCCTCCTGTTTTTCCGCCAATCGGTCCCGGTTAGCCATTTTTAGCAGCCGGCTAGCATGCCTGTGTGGTTTTTTTTGCCAGTTTGCCCCATTTTGGCTGCTCACAAATTGTTTTACCATTGCTCCACCCACCTGCGGCACAACGCTAGGCATTCTCCACAATAACTACTGAAACTTGGCTTAAAACACTTTAAATTTTTCTGACTAGTTAACATGTAAACCAATAGGGTGACTGGCTTGCTAGGGTGCTAGTGTGCTTCACGTGAGGCAAAGTTTATGAAGTCAAAGATGAGAGACTGTCTTCAAAATGTATTATCTCTGAAAATAATTGGAACATACCAATGGTGTATATATAGATATTATGCAAAAACATGTACTATTTTCTCAAATTTTATGTTTTACAATTTCGGGATGCCTTTCAGTGACTTGATAATCGCATATGAATGCACAACATTTACCATTTACTATTCAGGCCAAAAGTGCAACACCTTGTTTCTACTACTCGCGGCAGGAGCGCTGTAGTGCTTTTTCTACCTTTAATGCTTGTATGAAGACATGGCATTACAAATTTTTTCCTGTGTCTCATAGCCGTTAGTTTTCCTAGCCGTTAGTTTTCCTTTTACCCTGTTCAGATTATTAGAAGTTAAGTCAATCACTGAAACATCATATCAGTTAGAAATCATATTTACTAGAAAATCGCAATTTTCAGAACCTGTCCACCGGCAACTCAGGTATTCTTAGGGGGCTACCTGGTGCCTGCAGTATCCACGTTGGAATAGCGTGGAATTATTTAATTGATGTGGTGGGCCACATTTGCAAGGCAGGGAGTAAGTTGTAGTGTCTCAGCAAGAAGCACTTCCTGCTTCCTGTCTGTAGTAGATCCCCCTCCCCATTTTGCTAAAGGGCAGGGAATTGTGTCCTGATAACAGCACAAGATACACAGTGGAACACCCGCGCTCTTGTGTTGAAGACAGATGTGATGGTAAATCTTCCCACTCAGAGGTCAGTGAGCGGTCAGAAAAGGCCTGTGTGTGTGGAGTCATAAGAGATCAGTCTGGACATTAGTGAGCCAATTCTAACTGAATTGTTTTGAACACCAACCCATTCTGTCTTCCCCCTGACTACACGGTGAACGGAGGAAAGGGGAGGGGGATTTAACAGATGTTTGTGTTTGTGTGTGTGTTTCAAGAAGCAGTTAGTGGTATTTCCGAAACTAACAGATGTGTGTCACTGTGCATATTTTGTTGTGCAAGAGTTCTCTGCCTCATACCTCAGACCTCTTGCCTCTTTGGGTGGTCTCGAACACACACTGGACTGTCTGTGCCTATCTGCGTGCGACTGTGTGTAGCAGCTTGGCAGCCACGCAAGTCCCCGATTATGCACCCGGCAAGGCCACAGCCTGATTTCACTCCTCCCTATTATTATCTTCATGATACTTCTGCATTCTATGCACAGGGTTCATACGTGTGCTTCAAATCCTTGAAAATGCTTGAAATTTAATGTTGTGTTTTTAAGTTCGGAAGAAGTGCGTGTAAATGCTTGAAATTGCTGCCCTGTTTCTCAGCAGTCTGACTCAATGGACCATCCATTAAATGACTCGGATACAGTACCTTCATAATCTGGTTGCCGTTGTATTTCGGAGTGGAGCGTTATCCCGCTCTTCAGCCGGACCTCGGAATTAACGTGGGACAATACTGATACCTGATACCATTATTCACTGGGGAAAAACTCTTCCGTTCCGAACTTTTGAGTATCACATCTTACAATATGCAATGCATCATTTGTAGCTTACATATTTTTGTTGAAAAACTAACTTTGAGACGATGATGTTGAGTTATTTTGTTTTGTGACATTTTTTTAAACAGGATCATTAATTTATTATTAGATTTGAATTAGATTGGTATCAGAATTTAAAGAACTCACCAATTTACTGTATATTAGCAATTCAAAGGCATATTTTAGTTCTAGGAACTGCGACTCATTCATTTTTTATGATTGACAAATTAAACGTTTGTAGTAACAGGCAAATCGATTAATGCAAATATGTTTTTTCTTTAATCTACTAATACACACAATGTGAGGAAATAGTATCCAAGCTTAGAAACTAAACCATCTAGTAAATTTTATGATTTTATTTCCTTTCTTTTTAAGTTACTTTTCATGTAAGCAGTTATGGTAATTCAGTGTGTTTTCTGCAGGCTGCAGTAGTGGTGGTGTTCAACTTTGCCATGGTACTGCTCATCTTTCCTGCCATCCTTAGCATGGACCTGTACAGACGAGAAGACAGACGCTTTGACATTTTCTGCTGCTTTTACAGGTAAGCACACTCAAACACGTTTCTGTAAGTGATCTGATCTTTCACCCTAATGAATTATCCAGTTGTCTAGCTAGCACTGTCTGATGCCCTGCTTTATTTGTATACCCTGGCCCTTCTTGGGAAAGCGTCACCAGTCTGCTGCCAGTCTGGGCACGCTTTCTGGCACATTACTTGCACAGATGTTCACTGTAGACACACAAACACAGACACTAAGGTAAATCCAAGTTGGATCTGCTCCTACTTTTCCAGAATAGACAGCCTAAGGTCAACCTGTCTAAGCATATGATAGTCACTTCCAAAGCTTTATCAAGCCAAACCTCCCAGGTTGAACACAGATCATTCCAGGAAATGTACTCATATTTCGCTACACTTCCCACCATATGTCATTAAAATTGCTTCTATTGTTCAAATATGAAAGAACTTATTAACGTAACCACAATCTTCCTATTCCCTTTCAGTATTTCAGAGCAGCGTCTAACATGTTATTAGGAGAATAAGACTTAAAAAAACAATCAGACCTCAGAAGTTGGGAAATTTGTCACCAAATTCGAACAAGATACACAGTCAATGGAATCCTTTTATTGCGTTTCAGTATGTTTCATATAGAGTAGTACTGTGCTAAAAGAAAGTCATCTTAACCGCAAATTGCAGCATTCACAGGGAGATTTCTATCACCTTTCATGAAGATTGGAAATGAATGGGTCTGTTCGATTACACGCTTCAATACCTTTTATAATAAAAAGGGGATGACTGTACGACTCCAGTAGGCGTTAAATCTTGAATTACCTAGTCCCTTTTAACTGTGTTGTTTTTATTTATACAGAACAGCTAGCGAAATGAAAAGCCAAAAGAACGGACCAAATGAAGATTGTAAATAGTCAGTTCAGTTTTGGACCACAATTCCTTTTTGTTCAAAAAGGTGTACAGTTAGTATTAAAGGTTGCTAGTGATGCTAATGTATCTGCCTGGAAGGTTGGATTATTCCGGGTTTACACAGGTGCTTGGAATTCTTGACAATGCTTGAATTTTAATGTTTAATTTTCAAGAATTGAAAAGTGCTTGAATTTTGGGTGAAATACTTGTTGACATGTTTCTCAACAAATGAAGCTGACACTGCTCTCTGGTGGCTTTGCTTTGTCATCGCATTTTTTTCCCTTGATAATTAACGGCAGTTGACATTAGTTTGTGTCACTTTGTCCTATGAAGCGTTATCGCTCCCTGGCGGTCGTGCCTAAGAGGTGCTTTCTACACCGAAACAAGGACTATGAAATGTGTATTAGTCCAATGATTATGTATTTTTAATAGACATTTATTATGGGCCATGCAAAAATTTGATTAGTAATCCCAGTGGTAAATTATAATGGGAACAATTTCCTTCAACTGAAAATGTAAGCCACATATTATTGGCATTTTTACCCAACACCTATAATAGGGGGGATATATTTATCTCAAAAATATTTACACAGGTATTGTGCAGATCCCAAAATATATTTGCGATTTACTCAAGATCTAAAAATCATATGTGTGGGTAAATGCACAGATTTAAAAAAAAATATGTAAATAGCAGATATATTTGTGGCTCTGCAAAATAAATGATTTACACCAGTTTTCTTAAGTTAATGGTACTGTTTAATTTGTAAAACTGGCTATGAAAGTCCTTGAAAGTGCTTGAATTTTGTCATAAAAATGTGTACAAACACATTTATTGCTTCTTGTACCGTATTTTTATGTCATCCATAGGAAAATTGTATAAATGGACAGTGAAGTTTGTCTCTTTGAGTTCTTGCATGTCTTTCTTTGCAGCCCATGTGCCAATCGTGTGATCCAGATGGAGCCACAAGCGCACCTGGATGGGTCAGACGGGAGCCGCTACAGCCCTTTGCCATCCTATCGCACAGGGCTCCCCTCCTACCATACGCCTCCACCAAGCTACAGCCCGCCGCCCTCCTACAGCAGTCACGGCTTCGCCCAGCAAACCCAAATCACCATGCAGTCTACGGTGCAGCTCCGGACCGAGTATGATCCCCGCACGCAGGCTTTCTACACCACTGCCGAGCCCCGTTCTCAAATCTCTGTGCAGCCCATCAACCCACCTTCAGCCCGGAGCAACCCTTACAATGACTTTTACAACAACAACAATAACAACAGCGGCAGGATGAGTCACCGGACGGCTCGATATCGTCATTCTGAGGCTTCCCCAGCTGCTGCCTCAGTGGAAGTTCCTCCGCAGGATTCTGCTTCAGGAAGCGGCCAAAGCCCGGAAAATAACAACTCCACACGGGACTTGATCTCCCAGTTTGGCGAGGCGTCTCATGTGGTGAGGTGCATGGAGCCACCCTGCACCCGCTGGACTCTAGCTTCCTTCGCTGAAAAACACTATGCACCGTTTTTACTGCAATCCACCACCAAGGTGAGCAGATCAGAGTGGCTTCTGTGTGAGTGTGTGGGAGTTTGAACGATGAGGGCTAGTTAGTCACTAGGGCTCATGACAGAGTAGGCGGAAATCTGGAGTCATGTCATATCTGAATCACACACAGTCTGACCTCAGTCTAATGGGTGGCCGGCCCTCTCACAACTCAAATCATCTGGTGGCCTGTACTTGACATCATTGCAGAATCTTTTCTTTGTCTTTTCATCATGCTGTCAAATAATACTCCACTTGAGCAAATTATTTCATGCGCAATCCCCTGCCTTCTGCCAAACGGCTAAAAGGAACATTCCATTTTATTCCATCTGCGCTCTTTGATCCTCCATTATTAGTCAAATCTGGCAGCACGTGGTTCGATGATCAGAGGCTTTGTATACGAGATTAAATAAACCCTTTTAGTTGAAGATCAAACCACAAGTGAATGTTGCTGAGGATGCAAGCTCTTTCTCCAAAAATAAGCATGCAAGAGTATTCCCTGCCAGATTTCATTTCACTTCCTTAAAGTACAAAAGACAGTAATATTCATCTATGCCAGCGGTCCCCGAACTACGGCATGCCTCCACGTTTGGTCGGGCTCCCTGATAAATACCAGAGAGCTATTTGATGGACATTCTTTTTTACCTAAAAAGAACTCAAAGTCAGGGTGCGCGCTTTTGGTTGTACCGGAAATCAAACCCAGCGCGCGTCTGTTAGAGGGCCGAATTCTTAACACAGGACTACTAGAGATATAGATGACATAAGAAAAGGCATTTGATTTGATCACATTACATTTAGTCACAGTACTAGAGTAATTCTGTTGTGCACTTCACATGTTACAATGACGATACATTTGTCACTTACTCTTCTTAGAATAGAATAGGAAAGAAGCCTAACTGGTATGGGGATAATGTCCTTCCTTTTGCAGGTGGTGGTGATCGTGCTCTTCCTCTGCTTGTTGGGAGTCAGCCTATATGGTACAACCCAAGTGCGAAATGGCCTTGAGTTAACCGACATTGTTCCGCGGGAAACCAGCGAGTATGACTTCATCGGCGCCCAGTTCAAGTTTTTCTCCTTCTACAACATGTACGTGGTGACGCAGCGGGCCGACTACCCTCATAAACAGCCGTTGCTGCACCAGCTGCACCGCACATTTCGCACCATTCGCTACGTGCTGAAGGAGGACAATGGGCAGCTGCCCCCTATGTGGCTTCACTACTTCAGGGACTGGCTGCAAGGTATTGTTGATATTATTTATTTATTTTTGGGGGGTTTAACGGAGGTTAGTATCCTGAAACGGGGTCACTTCCGGTCACATCCTGTTGAAAATTCTGGTTTGAAACGGGCACTTCTTGTTTAAAACAGGTGAATTCTTGTTGTAAACTATTACTATCGGTTTGAAACAGTCACTTCTGGTTCCTTTTTGTACATTCAAAACAGCATTCGGTGTGTTTTGGTTTGGGACAGAAGACAAAACTAAGCCCCAACACACCACGGCTATACTAGCTAACGTCTTGTGCATTTTCTGGCTGGCGTACTGCGACAGCTAAAACAACTTGACTTGAACAAGCTTTTCTCTTTACCTTTAAAAAATCAACCGACTCGCCATGGTTTGCACATATTAGGGTCATCTAAACCTAGGACCTTAGGGCTAGAGTTACAGGGTCGGTCCCTTAAGTGCGTGTCGGGACCACAGCGTCTTCTCTTTTACAAGTTCCTGCTCAAAGGTAGATACTCTGTCCGGGCCGCTACTGCGCTTGATCTAGTTGCAACATTGGCTAGAGAACAGCGGGACTTTATATTAAAAAATAAAGTCTCTTCGTATCCGTATGGGCTAAAATTGTATTGAATAACTTTTCTACACAAATATTTCTCAAAATGTAACACTTGTTTTATTGACATGCTGTTAGAATGTTCAAGTTTTTAATCTACATGAAGTATATTCTCACTTAAACAGTCACCCAGGCCATGAACACAAGCATAAAAAAAGAAAAACGGCAATCATGCACATTGATATAATCTCAGTGTAATAAAAAGACACAGGTAATCCTGTAATTCTTGTTGATACGATGTCTTGTGAAAGCGTTCGCGTCGGCCAATGAAAGCAATTCATTGTATTTAGTTATAACACATACAACAGGGACGTGCACTTCTGATTTAGTCTAGTGCAGATTGTACACTTACAGTGGTGCTGAGTGCGTACGTGTGCAAACCACACAGCG
The DNA here is from genome assembly GCF_059441175.1 of Urocampus carinirostris. NCBI lineage: Eukaryota > Metazoa > Chordata > Actinopteri > Syngnathiformes > Syngnathidae > Urocampus > Urocampus carinirostris. The sequence goes on along the minus strand of NC_142353.1, from coordinate 21,189,484 downwards.
AGAGCTTGTGTATGATATTGCTCTGTGAAATGGTGGGACAAATTGGAGCCAGACAGGGCCGAGGAACAAGACCCAAAACAACATCTCCCGCAGTCGGCCCACGGTGTGACTGTTGGGAGAGCGCAATGCAGGCACATATGGATGAAGAGAAAGGAACACATGTTCTTGATATACGGCCCTAATGGTCTCTATGAATAAAAAACATAACATTTTCAGCTTTTTCCAAGGTGGTTCAGGGCCAGTTATCATATTAAATCAGCCAATCTTGTTAGTCAAGGGTTTGACTTTCTGGTGTTGAGTACTGTGTGCGTGTGTGTGTGTTTGCACAGGTTTGCAGCTTGCATTCGACAAGGACTGGGAGGCCGGCCGCATCACTCAGAACAACTACAAGAACGGCAGCGATGACGGTATTTTGGCATACAAGCTTCTGGTGCAGACGGGACGCAGAGAAAAGCCCATCAACATCAACCTGGTAAGCTTCAGAAATCGTACGAGGTGTGTCTGCCTCTGTAGCAGTAATTCGATTGGCCCAAGAGCAACAACGCCCACCCTGCAAACTCGTCCATTCCCTCCCCCCTTACATCCTTTCCCCCTCCTGTCTGTCTTCTCTCATCCTCTCGCACTTTGTGATGACTTTACCGAGTTGAGGAATTTAAAGCTCTCGCCGGGACTCTCGGCCCGCCTTCTGAAAAACCTATTAACTCTTGCCGTGTGTTTGCATGTGATAGATGAACGTACATGTAGGGCTCCACAGCGGGATTTCATGCACCCTTAACACTTTGGGATTCCAGGGTGGAGCTTAAGGGAGCGTTTGCGAGAAAGTTCAACTAAAACCATTCGATTCTTAACGTATGTGCACCAGAAGTGTGCAACAGTTCTGCATTAATTTTTGTATTGACCATGAGCATAGGTGAGTGAAACTTCATTTTCACATTTAAATGCAAACCATAGTACTTGTATAAAAGGATTCACTCAAGTCCTGGTTGTTATTAGGAGTGGGTAGATCCCCTCTATTATTACCAATACTCTTGTCCTGGGGTCAATACTTGGTCCTCCCACCAATTTCCTCAAAGCGCCGCTTCTCGCTCTTTTTCCCGCTTGGTCGAGTTTTGAATGATTATGACATTTCCAAGAATAAGTATCTGTATCAGTATTGATCGATACTTCCCTGTATTTACTTGGTTTGGATCAATATCTAAATTCCTAGTATTACCCCCCTTAATTGTTATGCAGGTACTATGATGTCGATATTTACACAAAACCGTTTTCCCTTAATTGATGGACAGATCACTGTAATTTAATGTCAGTGCAGCAGTGGTGACACAATATTTGTTTCGGTGTTTTGTGATTTTGCATGTTATGGGAACTGTTTGGTGACCCAAGTGGATGTAATTTCTCTTTTTATGCCAGAAAATAATTCCCAATTGTGTATTATATTTTGATTTTTTTTGTTGGGATTTGAGTTTGTGCTATTTTAGATTATTCTCCATTCTTGTACTGTGAAGAAGTTGTAACTTCTCTGGAGCGGCTTCAACGTCATTGCCAATCAGTCTGAGATGCTGCTGAGTTAATACCTCCACTCAAATAAGCTTATACTCACTGCGGAATTGGGAAGGAAATGACACCAGCTAAGTTCTCAGTTGGAGGCCCGGATGGCAACACAGAGTGGGATTAACATTGTGTCTTCTCTTTGGCAGCTCAGAGATGCAAACTGATGACAATGGCTATAATTGGTCATTTCCATATGCTTGCTTTTTCATTAGCAATGGAAACATTACCTACATGCAACCATTAGCTTACGCTGATAAACAAAACAAAATCAAAACAACATTGCAGTGTTGGGGAACATATTTCATGTTCAAGTCATTCTTCAAAGTCCAGTTCTTATTGTTTATAAGTGGTTTCCTCATTTTTTTCTTTAGTCCATCCATTTTTCCCATTTGTCTATGAATTGGGTCTTCTGTATTCTTATTCCAAATGTGGTCCTCTCCATTACAAATATTTCCTCCACAGTGCACATCCACTGCTATACGATGGAGAGATCTTGTTTGTGCCATTATGTAGTTATTACTTTTTTGCTCGCTGTCAGTAAATTTTTAACCAGGTACTCAACCTTTCTCTGTAACATTTCTTCTGATAGATTCCCCAAATAGAGCACCTTGAATGATTTAGGTATCCCATATCCCAATATTTTCTTTAATTTTAACCATACATTTTCCTAGTAATCTTGTATTATTGGACTCAGCCAAAATATATTCATGTGGTCTACGTTTACTTCTCCACATGCTCTCCAGCATGGTTGTTGAACCTCGGAAAGATCTCTCCTTATTTTGGGTGTAATGAAGAATCTGACGACATTTGTCCAGTTGAATTCCATCATAATCCTGGAGCTTATGTATGTGTTTTGAGAATATTCCAAACCTCGGCTTCTGTAATTTTTGAATCCATCACCTTTTCTTATTTTCTTTCAATATAGAGTGATTTATACACATTGGCAATTGCGTAAAAGGTTTTACCTTTTATAGGCTCTTTGAAAAATGTTGATGACCTTATGACTAGTCCCTAGTTTATCTCTTTGTGATAGTACTGTAGTCCTAATGCTCTTCTAATTAATACACACATTGGGGAACTCAAGTTGGTTTCATGTATATGTTTAAAACAAAGGCCAATCAATTAAGATAAAGAAAGTAAAATAAAAGTAACAATGAGCTAACAAAATAAGCCAAGAAGAACAGTCAAGCTGTTTAAACCCAAGGTGTTTAAAAGCTTTGCTGTAAAAGTCTATGACTCGCAGGAGTAAAGAAAGATGGAAGTAACCAGCGCTTGCTTGTGTTTTTTTCTCATATTTTTTAGGAAGATCACAATAATCCACCACTGGTGAGCTATTTTAGTAACAGGTCTGCGGACGACCAAGTTGTTTTTTGGGGCTACCTGCAGCACCACGTTGGTTGCAACTGACTTACTGAGTATATAATTTCCTTCACTAATGTCCTACACTTGGTGTTCAACTCGAGAAGAAGTTGGATTTCCTACTGTTGAGCTCCACCATGATTTTCCTGAATTACCCCTCCCCTCTACCTCCTCGTGTGCACGGCTGCCGCGTTTCCCATTCAACAGGGAAGCCAAGACATGGTTCCTTTTTACATTGTATTTATTTTACTTCGACAAGAAGTGGCTTCTGTCAGACGCTAGGTTTGTGTCCACACAAGGCATTGCGCATAGGGGGTCAGGAGAAGCAAGCACAAGTAACATTTGTACAGATGTCGTGTTATTTTTATTGCTCTCCTCCATTTGCTGGGTGGCATTTCCTTTAGTGTTAACAACAAGGTTAACTACACACAGACTGGCTCAGAGACTTCAGCCCAATTTTTTTTATTATTACGCCAACTCAAGCAGTCTTTTTTTGTGTGTAAAAAAAGAAAAAAAATACCTACACCCGTTACTATTTCCTCAACCCCCCAGACCTTTCCATCCTTCCAGAGAAAGAGAAATTTACTGCTATTTGAAAGGAGAACGGCAGAGCAATGTATTGTAAAGCTTCAAGCTACCGGATTCCTTTTACCTCCACATGGGAGGCCGGGAACAGAACCCTGACTCTATATCTACTAAGTACAATACAACCTTTAAAGAAATGATTGTTGTTTTATCGATGAATGACATTTTCTTTTTCAAAGATTCCATCAATTCTCACACTCGGTATTTCATCTGCAGTCCACTTATTGCTAATTCATGATATTGTGGATTTTTGTTGTTTCCGTAACATAATAAGTGGTGGTACTTCAATAATATTTCTAAAATGATTTTGATAAAAAAAAAAAAAGCATTTATGTATAAATTCCACTCCAATACATGTAGTTTTGCTCCTAATCAGTGAAAAGAAGCATCCATGTTCACATTTAAAATCAAATCAAATAGCTTAAGGAGCTGTACGGAATTGGAAACTATTTTATCTGGGTCCGCCACCTCTGGATTGTGTCATCAGTGCAGCTTCTGTCAAATTCCTTCATGCTGCACGTGCTAGTACATGCTCTTATTTTTTTCATCTTGCTTTGGGTTTGGGTTGGCGTTCGGACTGTACTTAAAGCAGGCTTCTATTTTTCCCCATTTCCATGCTACACAAACAAAAAGAAAACCACGACACTCTATACCACCAGCCTCTCTACACCCATTCCTCCTACGTAATGTGTTCCACACCAAACAGCTTTGCCAAAAGTAAGGAAAAGGAGATAAGAGTAATGGGAAAAAACATTAGGGCTCTTTGAACTCTTTGAACAATTTTAACACATACTTAATAGAGAAAATATTTAACTCTTATCCTTTTGAAGGACATGTGAAACAATGACTATTCAAGCAATAGATAAACACTTTTTATTAAAACCTAAATATTTGTAACCTCACCATTTTTTAAAAACTGGCTTACCAAAAACATTATTAAATACTAAAGCATATATATAAATCGTTCTTGTACAGTTGAGAGAATAAGTGCCCCTGACCACAATTTCCATGTTTCAATGCAGCGTGATAATTCTGGGAAGGGGAGAAGTACAAGAAGTTTCCAAAGTAAAACCACATTCATCTCTGCCAACCATCAGTTGGAAAGAGAGCTGAACTAATATTTGGTCTTATTTTGAAAGCCTCAATCGTCCTCTCACCCTCATGCTGTGCTTATATATGCATTTCTGTGGTAACCCCTCGCTCATAAGTGTTTTCAATTCAACAAGTCTTCTCGCTTATATTGCTAATATTTTTCCATTTTCAAGTTACACTAGAATTTCCCATAAAACAACACAGAATTGGATGTGAGTGTCAAGAGATGAGAGCAGAGACTCCATATTCTTTTGCTTTGCCAGTTGACGCGGCACAGACTTGTGGACGTGGACGGGATCATCAACCCTGGTGCCTTCTATATCTACCTGACTGCTTGGGTCAGCAACGACCCTGTGGCCTATGCCGCTTCGCAAGCCAATATTCGCCCGCATCCTCCCGAGTGGCTCCATGACCGCACCGACTCCATGCCCGAGACGCGTCTCAGCAGTAAGTCAATGTCACTCACAGTCACAAAGTACAGTATTGAAATAAGTTTGTCACAATTAGCCCGAAAGGGAGGCTGCAGCGCGGAGAAGGTGGTTAATGCGTCTGTGGCACAATTCTGAGGTCATGGGATCAAATCCAGCTACCAGCCTTCCTGTGCACAGTTTGCATGTTCTCCCTGTGCTTGCGTGGGTTTCCTACGGGAACTCCGTTTTCCTCCCACATTCCAAAAACATGCGTGTCAGGTTAATTGGCCGGTCCAAATTCTCTCTCGGTGTGAGTGAGCGAGCGAGTTTTCTGTCTCTGTGTGCCCTGCGACTGGCAACCAGTTCAGGGTGTCCCCTGCCCACTGCCTGAAGATGGCTGGGATGGGCTCAGCACCCCTGCAACCCTACTGGGAATAAGTGGTGCAGATAATGGATGGATGGATATTTAGTCCAAAGTAAGAAAAACTGGTCCAGCTAATCCACATACAGTTGTACCTCTTCCTACCAGCTTAATTTGTTCTAGGATCCTGCAAATTCCTCGTCTAACGAGCGAATTTTCCTGATATGAAATAATTAAAAACTAATTGGTCGATTCAAATAGTAAATAAAAATAAAATACTGTCATATTAACTAAATAAAATGCTAGTTTATTGTGAATACCGTTACAAATGTGTCTGCGTGCAAGGAGTCACGGAGATTGCGTACCTGTCAACGTATGCATTTCCCCTGTATTTTAGTTGTTTTTGCATATTTATTTTTTTGTGCAATCTTGAGAGTTTGTAAACTAACATTTAACTGAAACACTCCGTATCCATTTAGTCTCTAGGCTTAAAACTACTTAAAGATTTCTTTCTTCTTTTCTAGCTACTATCAAAGAAGTTTTCTTTTCTCTCTAGGCCTGGTGTGTTGTAAAATTAATGAAAAAAAATAAAAACACAAAAATTCAGCACGCTTTTGAATTGTCTGCTTTTGCGTGCCCTTGTGTGATTTCCAGTTGGTTTGTTGTTCCTGTATAAGCCACTACCCCCTCCTCACGTGCTGCCCACCATTTGCTACTGGTGAGACAACCAAATATGCGCATATACTGTAAGCCAGGGGTCGGGAACCTTTTTGACTCAATGAGCCATGAAAGCAAAAAATATTAATTTTATTTTGGGAAAGAGCCACACCATATATTATGAGACAAATTTACAAAATTGCTAAACCCGCACCCCAGACAAAAGCTTAGGCTTCAGCACATTTATTTTTGATGATTTGATAAAAATTATGAAAAGAGAATAATGCCAGAGCCCCTGTCCCAAAATCAACAAACATACCACTTTAAACTTGTCTCTTTCTTGCAATTACTCAAGATCGGTTAAACTCCTTTTGACCCTTTTTTCATACATATTGGTTTCAAAACCAGATGCAAGCTGTTATTGTGTAAAAACGTCACAACATTCTGCAAATAGGGAGCCTGATGAGCTCACTTTTGGCGCAGATGGCGTAGTGCGAGAGATGGGAGGGAGTGCTTGCGCTTTTTGCATGGCTCCACCCATCCCTCCCACTCACCCAATCAAAAGACTAAGTTCTCTTCCGGTGTTTTGGCGTATTTACAGTGTGTTCTGTGGATTCATCATAAGGTATCTGAACACTGAACACAGATTATATAGTGAACTTTTAAATAAAGGATTCTTTAGCGTTGTACAGCCAAAACGAGTTTTTTCCCCCTTTTTTTGTGTGACACCTTGACTGTAAATTGTAGTGAAAAACGTGCCCTATATATACTGCGAAGTAACGCAATCAGACTTAGTTCTGGATTGGCTTTGCGTGTACCTGAATAGGACGAACTACTCAAGTTTCGAATAGGATGGAGAAATTTTGCATGCAATCAAATTTGTCTCTGAGCCATAGATATTCATAGAAAGAGCCATATATGGCTCGCGAGCCATAGGTTCCCGACCCCTGCTGTAAGCTGATGCCGTGATCTCAGTGTTCAATTTTATAGTTCTGAATTCGGCTTAGATGCGGTAAATTCAGTAAGGTGACTCATCTCATTTAGAAATTCTGCGGCCTTGTATTCTGCTTACTCTGTTCTGTACTTGACACGGCCTCGCCATAACTTTATTTAGTTGTTCTCAGTGTGTAAATATGTTCCATTTCTAATCGTGTATGTTTACTAAGTTATTACCTAAAACTCTAAAGACTATAATATTCTATTATATTCTGTTATATTATATCAATCTCACACGAGCTGGAATAATATTTAACTTCTATTTTAAGGGAAGGGGCCTAAAACTAGCATCCTCAAAACTTTCCACTGGTCAAGTCCTCTTCCTGTATGCGAACTTTAAGCCAGGTTTAAAAATGTTGGCCTTTTTTTCCACACTGCTTTACGTGAACTGTGTTTGTCTTTTGTGCGTAACAGGGTTGTTTGCCTCTCAGCCTTGAACGAAGTACATCCAGGTGTACATTTGTGTAGCGTGGGCTCAGGTTGAGTCCAAATAGCATTCGCTGCGGTCATTTTAATGACGCGCTGTAACGTTATAGTCCACGCCAGTGTGGGGGCTCCCTGTCATCGTGCTCCCCCTGCCAATGCATGAATAATTAAAAGTGGTACACCTCGTTCCATGTCACACTCGTGCACTGCCACTCTACTTGTTGTTTTATTCCACCCTGTGATTCCAATCCAGGAGGTGCTCTACATGGATGATGAAAATGATTGGATTATGAAGTTGAGTAGCACAACTAGATTACACGCAGGATGCTTTAAAGAAGAGAGGATTTTAATGTTTGAGATACAAGGTTCTTACTCCTGTCTGCCCACTGCAAGCTCGTAAAATGGAGCATGACAAATTTTTGTTATTATTTGTGATTGCTGCAACTATTATAATACCTCGAGATCTTATTCAATAATAATATTATATCTATCTTCTTCCGCCGAATTTTGACGGGCCTCTCCTCCCAGAGCTTTTGGAGTAGCCCAACGATTCATATACCAAAAATTCCGGCCCGATCAGGACCTCCCTGCCACGATACGGATGAGCGATACGAGTCTCCGGGGCCCCGCAAGTCCCCATCCGGAATAATGGGTTTTGAGAATCTCCCATCCGGAATACATGGGCCCATTCATATCTATGGGTAGTCATGGAAATGAGGGCTTTTTCAGAGGTTAGGACTAAGCAGGGACTGTCCGGGGTGGCTTGAGGGGGGCAAACCCCACATTACTTTGAACATGGGTAAATGGTGATTTCCAAAGAGTGGATGCTAGCGATAGGATGCTAACAACTATGTGCGCCAATATCCAAGTGTTGGGCTGGCAATATTAGCGCAAGCTAGCTGTAAACACTGTCGGCAATGCTAACTTCTTCATAGTAAATAATTTTGGTAATGGCTATATTTTAACGACTTCATATTTACCTTGTATGCTAATGAATTCGTGTTAATGGGTTATGCTAACAGTTGCGTGCTAAAAAGTGATGCTAACGGCTAAATGCTAACTTCTTCATGCTAAGAAATTTTGGTAAAGGCAATATTTTAACGACTTCATATTTACAAATTATGCCAATGGTCTCATGTTGATGAGTTATGTTAATGGGTAACTGCTAAAGAGTGATGCTAACGGCTGAATGCTAAGTTCTTCATGCTAAAAAATTTTGGTAATGGCAATATTGGAACGACTTCATATTTATAAATTATGTTAATGGGTTCATGTTGATGAGTTATGCTAACGGATACATGCTAAAAAGTGATGCTAACGGCTAAATGCTAACTTCTTCATGTTGAAAAATTCTAATGCTAACATGCTAACGACTCAGCAAATTCAATGGGCTCAATGCATTCCGGATGGGCCAATTCAAATCGAACGGCCCATTCTATTTGAACATGTATATTTTAAAAGTTTTTAAAGTGTAATAACAGTGTTATTACTATGGTTCTACCATGAATGTGTTTTTTAGACGTCCACAAGGCATATCCTTGATTTTGCGGTTGTGGGCCCATCTCAAATAAACTTGCCAGTACCGGGGGGGGGTGTGGGGGGGGCGGAGTCCCCCCACAGAACCAAGTAAAAAATGACAGAAACATCTCTCTTAGTTAAAAACTTTATGCTAACTCATAATGCTAACAACCAGGGTTTTATATATACATGCCGGGATCATCTTCCAGATCAATCACAACTCTTACAATTGCAGCGGGAATTGTCTAGTGTTATACACTAATCCCTCGTTTTTTACGAGGTTGCGTTCCAAAAAGCTCCCGAAGGTAAAATCCGAAGTAGAAACCTTTATTCATTCAAATTATTTATTATTTTATTCATTAGCATTAGCATTAGCTCAGGAAGTAGAGCGCTCGTCTTGGCATCAAGAGATCGCAGGTTAGATATGTCGAAGTGTCTTTCAGCAAGACACTGAATCCCTAATGCCCCCAATAAGCAGGTTGTCGCCTTGCATGGCTGCATGGCCGTTATTGGTGTGTGAGTGTGTGTGTGTGAATGGGTAAGTGTAAAACACATAGTAAAGCGCTTTAGGAGGTCTTCATTGACTTGAAAAGCGCTATATAAATGCAGACCATTTACATTTATTTATTTATTATTCATTCAATCCATCCTGTTTGTGTTCCTGCAGAAACCATATCTTTTTAATCATCAAACATGTTTAAAATAACACCAGGTAGCCATTAGGGAGCACTAATGAACTGCATTTAGCTCTAGAGCAAGTTTAGCAGGTTCAGAAGTCTAACTTTATTTTGTGTTTTTGTGGGTCCAGAGCATTTTGTTGACATGATGGCTTTTAAAGAAATTAAAAATAAAAGATAAAAATTTCATTCATAATGTAAGTTCAATTAGCTGTTTTACGTACGTGTACAACTTAGACCGCAACGCTATTAATGCACAGGCAGACACAGGCAGAATGCGGGCAGGCCAACTGTGTCGCAAATCAGAATGCAAAACACAAAGTGCGATGAAAATCCCCGAATAAGTGAAACAACAATCAGTAATCAGCAAGGGATTACTGTATAGTACTTTGATTCGTTTGGTAATGGCGTTTATTGCAACGTTACAATAACGGTGGATCAATGTTTGCGCTTACACTCGCTCATATGTGGAAGTGATAGGCCCTCATTAGGCTGGCAGGCCCACAGACTGGCTGGCTTGGACTCAATGGAGCTCTGTTTCACAATGTTCCATCCACCCCCACCACAAACGTGCACACACCTATCTAGTGACTTCATGGCTCTGTATTAGTGGTGTGGCCCAAAACCGTTCTAAATTGGCGACCAGTATTCATGATTAATATTCATATATTATAAATGTACTGACATTGTCATAATTAGAATTATTAAATAATATTTGTGATATTAATGTTTTTTGCCACTTTTTTTCAGACTGATGACAATGAATGAATGAATGAAAACTTTATTTCGAACATTAAAATAAAAACAGGACAAAAACAATGAGTCAACAACAAAATAATGTCACATAACATGTTCGAAAAGGGGCAATCAGAAGCAGATGCTTATTTTCCCTACCCCTTTATCTTCCCTATTAAATACATTTTACAATCCTCTTCTCCTCTTGTGTCTAATATGACAAAATCTCATGGATATACTTATTACATAGGTCAGATATCAATAATTATAATACTGTAATTACAATAATCACATATTTTATACTCTAATCTTCGTAATACCCATCCCTCAACGTCATAATGCCACTAGTTACCAAATATCACTGCGGCACCAATGATAATAACAACAATAAAAATAAACATAATATTTATAATAACAGTTATGATATAATAATAGCAACAATAACAACAAGTTAACCATAGTTTTAAACGCAGTTTTTCCAATCTCACTCATATCCCATTTTCTTCATCCCAGTATTTTGCCAGTAATGTTTTTTTGTATTTGAATTTGAATACATGAATAGTTGGACATTGTTTGATCTCATTTTGTAAGTTATTCCAAAGTTTGACTCCACACACAGACACACACATACCTTTCCTGGTTGTTCTCACCTTTGGGATTTTGAATTTACTGCAGCCCCTAAAGTTATAATTTCCCTCTTTCTGAGTGAATAATTTTTGGATGTTTTCTGGCACCATGTTTTTGTTGACCTTAAATAACAGTTGTGAAGTGAAAGAAAATATTAAATCATCCAATTTTAATAGTTTGGACTGCATGAATATAATATTAGTATGATCCCGATATCTTACCCTGTGTATGGTTCTTATTGCACGTTTTATTTGTCAACACCTGAGTAGTCATTTACAAAATACAGTACTTACACCTCAAGTACATTAAAATCCCGCCACCTCCCAAAAATACAGTTTTAACAAAAACCTATCCAAATTTGATAGATGCACATGATATGTTCCTTAAAACAGTGTTAAAAGACATAAGATCCCTTTAGATGGACATTGTGTAATATTTAGTGCATCCTATTGATAAAAAAATAATTAAACTATTGATTTGAATATAAACAAAAATACATGCACTAACATCAATGGGAATTCCTTTAAATACTCGTAGGTTGAAAAACTTCAATTTCATTTTTTAGTCATTAGGTGACCAAACCCCTCAATTCCAACCCCTAATGTTGAACGCCAAGCAGGGAGGCAATGGCTAACTAAGGTAAGTAAGTCTTAGGTATGACTCGGCTGAGGCTTGAACCTAAGACCTTGCAGTCTTGGGGCGGGTGCCCAACCGAAAGGATATGAAACTTGAAAAACGAATCTGCTATATTTGGGACAGTTGCTTTTCAATCATCAGGAAGACCTGGCTCAATTCGAGGACCCCCGATTCCAGCATGCTGCTAGCCGGTTGCTTTTTACTTTGATTCCTTAGACCGAAAGTAGAAGCCTTCCAATTTAATTGTAATATTGTATAATGACCATAAAGACCAATCATTTAACTGTAATTCCGTGTTCTGTGTTTTTATTTGTAGACCTATAGTCGGTAGTTTGTTACAGTCGCACATATTATGATTTACTGATATCCAAGAAATAACTAAATGTTTCTACTTCGTGGGTTTTGACTTTTGCGGGACTTTTTGGGAATGCAACCCCCACGAAAGAGAAAGGGATTACTGTACATTTAAGAATTAAGCTGCGAGACCCCACGGATAAAACAAAAATAACAATCAATGACACACATACATTTTGGGTTCCTACACTGTCTCAAAATGGTCAGTTAAAACTGGAGATTTAGATCTGGATGAAACGGTTTTCTAACGAATCCTTTCCATACTTTCATAAAAGCGTGCATTGGGATATAAGTGTAGTTTGCCTGTTGATTAAATGGATGTAAAAAAAAACTTTCAAATGAAATCAAGATTAATCAGACACTAAAGTGTTGATAACATTTCAGCACATGACCAATTCTTATGATCTGTTTTGGCTTTTTCTGTTCTTCAGTCCCGGCGGCCGAGCCTATCGAATACGCACAGTTCCCCTTCTACCTCAACGGGCTCCGGGAGACACCGCAGTTTGTGGAAGCGATTAAGAGCGTGCGAGCCATTTGCGGCAACTTCAGCCAGCAAGGACTTGCCTCGTACCCCAACGGCTACCCCTTCCTTTTTTGGGAGCAGTACGTCAGTCTACGTCACTGGCTCTTACTCTCCATCAGTGTGGTGCTCGCTTGCACATTCCTGGTCTGCGCCCTTTTCCTGCTCAACCCGTGGACTGCCGGCATCATCGTAAGCGTTTCCTACACAATGCATACTACGTACTTGTCAAAAATGATGACACCTGAACATGCACTTTTCGTCACATTTTGGCGTATGGTGACCTTATACTTTTCTGCTAACCAATAGGGATAATCAAGGATTTTTCTGGCTTTAATTTTGAAAATCGTTAGGATTGAAACAAATGATTATTTACTGCAATCAGGAAACAAATTTGCCCTATGTGTCACTGGTGCTCCACCCTAAATCTTTTTTTTCTCTGAAGGATGCTAGAATTTCCTACACTGATAAAAAATTAAATTATGTTATTACTTTATGTTATTTGAGTTCTGATATGAATTACTAATTCTAAGAAAATCGAATCAATGAACCAGGCCCTAATAGCACACATAATTTATTAACACAGAGAATCACTGATGAAAAGAAAAAGAGGAAAGGGAAGGCGCCAGCGATTATGGGAGTTTTCGACCGCTGAAAGTCTTGAAGTTACTAGCACAAAAATAAATGTTCCCGCTATAATGCCAGTCGATTCCCTTGTGCAGAAAAAAACGCTCCTTACTTATATACTGTATATGGGGTGATACAGACGCTGCCTTACTCACGAACATTCTTTCGTAAGTTGATTTTTTTTCGCTAGTAGCTTCAGTGCTATATTTTGTATGTTTAAGGTTTACTTAAGCATGTTTAAGGGTTGTATAGGTAACCTGTATTGTTTGGTACTAATAAATGAACATTTAATAAAATAATATCCTCTATAAAGATAAATAAAGCCTAGTGTTACTTACTTTTGGAAGAGTTAGGCGACTTCCTTCTCCGTGGTAAAAAGTGGATTAAAAAAAAGCGATCCAACCATTCTCTCAACTGCATCAAGCTTTTTTATTCCACTTTCATTTAAAAATAAACGACTCGCCTCTTTGTTACACTTTTTATACAGTAGAATTTTTACACACGAACTAGGAAGAGGAAGCAGATTTTTTCTTCCGGGTGGATGCTGGGTGACCTCTCACAGCGCCACACACCGGTAGTGGCAGAAAGAAGCACTACAGTAAAGTCCTGTACTTGGAAAAAGGTGCACACAATACAAAATCTAACTTAAAGCAATGTCCGTATATTTTTCGACATCCCGAAAAAATGTTCGTACTTACCGTTTTTCGTAAGTCGAATGGTCGTTAAGTAGGGGAGCGTCTGTACTTGTCTCTAAAACAAATATATTCACAGTTTTTACTTAATATCTTAAAATAATATCTTCACTCACAAGATTAATAATCTCATATGTAAATTGCAGGTATATTTATGGCTCTGCAAAATCCATGATTCACAGCAGATTTTTCTTTTAATGGTACTGGAGAAATTGCTTGAATTTGGCCATAAAAATGGTGTACGAACGTGTTCCTTTGAATATTTTGGGTTCTTTTTCTGTGTGGAGAGCAGACCAGAGCATTTCTAGGAGATACACAGGAAAGGAAGTGGCATCTGCCGAGTGTTTTTGTAGGCTCTGTCACCAGTGTTTATCTTGGGCTGTTTAGTCTACTTGAACACTCCCAGACACTAAATAGACAGGGAAAGGACGCTAAATTACTTTGAAACCCATGCATAAAAAAAAATGTAAGATTTTATTTCCATCCTCTGCTCTTTCCTGTCTGTGGTGGCGGCATTTCCACAGAATTTCGCAAACAGGCGGGCGTGTGTACGAATACCTGAACGCGCGTGGCTGAACACACAAAACACCAGGACATAATTCACACACAAACATAAACATTGATGTTTTTGCTCTCTGATGGTGGGCTGTGATTTTATTTTATTTTTTTTATTTTTTTGGGTGAAGTGGCTTCTGCGGCCACCCCGGTCCTTGGACTTGGAAGGAAAAAAGCGCCTTCATCCGTCTAGTTTTATGAGCAAAATCAAAGAACAGACTATGAAGAGGAGTCTGGTTTGACCATCAGAAAGCTCGCTTTTTTGAAAATAGAAGAAAAATGCATTTGAGATTTCTACTATAACATTATCGTATTGTTTTTCTACAGTATTTATTGACATCTAATAATACAGACATGATGTTATGAATCGATGTATTTCCCAATTAATAAATGTATTACATTTGTGAATGATTTTGAAACCAAAATGTGTATAACGCAGGCACGTGCATAACGCTCAGACATGTGCAATGCGCACACCTAATGATTTTATTAAAAAGCTGTATAAAATTTGGTTTCACTTCTTCCTTCGTTTTAAGTGACAAAAGTTAAGGCGTTGCCTCCAGGTGTTAGAGAGAGAGGCAGAAATACCTTCGACTGGTAAATGATTTTGCCAATACAGACGCTCCCCTACTTACGACCATTTGAGAAGAAGAAATCCGCTTCCTCTTCCTAGTTTGTGTGTAAACAAACTGTACTGAATCTCCAGCAAGAACTTTGACATTTTTATTGTTTAATATCTTGTGCATCCATTCAACATGGTTGATGTAAAGTATAAAGAAGAGGTGAGCCGTTTCTTTTGAAATGAAAATGGAATAAGAAAGCTTGATGCGGTTGAGAAAGTGGTTGGATCGCTTTTTTTCGGCCACTTTCTACCAGAAGCGAAAGTCGCCTAACTCTTGAAGCTCATCTTCCAAAAGTAGGTTAAAGTTAACTTTATTTATCTTTATAGAGCATATATTTTTTTAGATGTTTATTTTTCAGTAAAAAACAATACAGGTTACTTATACAAGCCTTAAACATATATAAAACTTAACCATACAAAATACAGCACTGAAGCAACTTACGAACAAATTCACCTGACGAACGATCGTCCGTCTCGTTGGTAAGTAGGGCAGCGTCTGTCCTGCAATATACTACCTTTATACACCTAAGTGTGTCACCCCAGCCCTCGGTAGCAACACGCATCCAAACTTTGAGTTTTTTTTAGGTAAACATTTTTTTGCGTGTTTTAATCATGTTTTTCTCTTGCATCTTTTTATTTTCTCCTGTAATATAACTACCAAAAAAATAACATATTAAGTGATAATAAATCTTGCTCATTGTCCATTCAGGTTTGTTGTCTATTCTAACACATTATACACAAACACACACTTGCACACACAAAGACAGAGGTCCCCCCTTTGCATGCTTCTTCAAAGGATTTGGGCCCCATGTAACCTGACACGTCTCTCTTTTTTTCATGGCCTTCAAAGATTCACACATTTCTCACAAAAGTACTAGTACAACTAACCATAGCACAACCGTGAGACTATACGGAACACCTACTATCTGCCGAATCAGTAGAATCCACATGCATGTTGTGAATATGTAAGTCAAATGAAACAGTGGGTTAACCATCCTGCTGGGTCTGTTTTTTTTTTGCAGGTGTTGGTGCTTTCTCTCATGACAGTGGAGCTATTCGGCTTCATGGGGCTTATGGATATCAAGCTGAGCGCCGTCCCTGTGGTCATCCTCATCGCTTCAGTGGGCATCGGGGTGGAGTTCACCGTGCACGTGGCCTTGGTACACACCCAAATTTAACAATGCATTTTCGACCAGAGACTTCCTGAAGATGGAGAGATAACACGTCTGTTTTTGTGTCAAAGGCCTTCCTGACAGCCATAGGGGACCGGCACAGGAGGGCAGTGCTGGCTCTGGAGCACATGTTCGCGCCAGTGCTTGACGGTGCTTTCTCAACGTTGTTGGGCGTCCTTATGCTCGCGGGTTCCGAGTTCGATTTTATCGTCAGGTGAGTGCATTTCAACACCTACGGATACGGCGAGTTACAAGCTGAGAGGGTTGCCCCTACTTGCGACGCATTATCGGGGTGTTTGTGGCGTCTATGGGCCTTTGAGACCAAGCCTCAACCTGCGTGTTGCTTTGAAATCTGACTAAAATGCAAGCCATGCATGAAGGCTAACCTCCCCTCCACTTTACCTTCTAATCCACTTTTTTGTTCTCCATTTACCCGGAAAACTCTTAGGACTTAATTTTAGAATTATGTAAATATTGCTTTAATGGAGACATTTAGTCAGTATGGTGTGAAATTGGTATAACAAATGCTTTAAAGGAAATGTTTATGAAATGAAAAAATATGGACAAAGGCGAAAACATGAGACAAATAATGTGATTTGGGATTACAGTAGTCCCTCAGTTATTGCGGTTATTGGGGACCGGAACCAACTGCGAAAAGTGAAACTCTGCAAAGTATCGTTGCACCTTCATTTAAGCCCCCAAGAGTCAAGCTTACCTCGTGATGACATCCTTACCGACTGAGAGTTTACAATATATCACGTATGAGTATATATTGATGTACAAATAAAAACACGGAACTGCAGTTAAATGAATGGTCTTTATTGTCATAATACAAAAGTACAACCAAATCGGAGGGCTTCTCCTTTCAGTGCAAGAAAACGATTTAAAGGGTGGCTGGATAGCTGCATGCTAGTATCAGGTATCCTTGAATTGAGCCAGGTCTCCGTGAGGACTACATTGCTACCGTCCCGAATGTAGCGGTTTCCCAAGAGTTGTCGCTCCAAGTCCTCTGTTTTGTGGGTGATTAAGGCTTGGCAGGAGTGTCTTATGAGAATTTTTAGCCTTGCCTTCTCTCTCTCAACGCCTCCTCTGTCACTTCACGACCCTGATAATAATGCAAGTAATAATGGATGGTGATCACCATTGTTTTGCACTCTTCTACCTTTCTTCAGAATCCAATTTAATTAATTAATTTATTTTGAATGTATCAAGCCCCTAAAAGCTAGTCGTCTCCATGATTGGCAGTCTGTTTTGGGTGGTGGACACATTTACTTGTGCATAAAGGAAGAAAAAAAGGCTAGAAGAATCAAAAGAATACAAGGGAAGAGAAAAAAGATGGGAAAAAGCTGGAAAAAATAAGAAAAAGAGGAAAAATGCTAGAAAAAAGAATAAAAAGCTTAGGAAAAAGGAAACAAAAGATGAAAAAAATAAATGAAAAAGAAGGAAAAGATCAGGTTCTCTCACCATACAAGATCTTCTGAAATGCCTACCATGTCATTGGGCATTTATGTTGACCCTTTCCTGTTCTCAGGTTGCATGCAGGTGGAGTTTCTCTGCTTTAAAATGCGTGAAAGCTTGGCTGAGAAGCTTACTGTCTAAAGAACTTTTGGAGGCCTTGATGCTGATCTACACCGAAAAAGAATGTCTCATGTCCATAGACCAGGGGTCTCAAACTCAATTTACTTGAGCTAGGGTCTGAGTGAGGTTGGGCCAAATCGGGTTTTCCACAAAAAAAATCTGATAAAAAAGCATTAAACTGTATGTGTGGCCCCTTCAAAAGGTTTCTTCACTCTCCTCCTGCCGAGGTTTTTGAGTTTGTTCTTGCCCTCATGTAGGTTTAAGATCAGGGGATATTCTAATAGTAGTTTGTTGTCTGTACACCCCAATGAGACTAGTATTTAAGGGCTATACAAAACAAAACATGACTTGTTCTCAAATATTGCTTTTTTTATTATTCCATACTCAAAATAAGGATATACTAATAAAAATGTCAAAAATGTCAAATGCCAAATACTATACCTATGCAGGGGCAATTTCAGGTTGAGAGCTTTGGTGTCTGATGGTTAAAAGCATTTTTTTTTCAATTTCATTTAAAGTGATACAACATGTAAAATTCAATTATGATAACATTTTGATTGAAATATTATTGAATGTTACTACTAAATTGAATTATGGCACTCTTGGGCTTCCGTGATAACATCCCCTCACAGTAATACACCGGAGCCTCCACAGACTCCGCTGCTATACCGCAAGTAATACTAACCAAGTGAAAAAGAAATGAAAGCGGTGTTAGGAATCAAATGGACTGAACCATTTCGAGGCTGTGGAGTACTGTCATTCCAACGCTGGGGTGAAAAGAAAAGAGTTTTGAAAGAACAATAATCTAACACGGTTGCTGGGATGGGCTCCAGCACCCCCGCGACCCTACTGAGGATAAGCGGTGCAGCTAATGAGATGAGATGGGTTGAAAAACCTTAGTGTGCCCTGATATAATCCCAAGAACTCTTTGTGACCTCATGTCTTTGTGAGAAACCTTGTAACTTCAAATCTTCAAGAAATCATGAGCACACTTCCACTGAAAGCACCAAAACACAAAATATGACAGTAAAAAACGTACCGAAAATGACAGGACCATATCTAATTTAGTAAGTTGCTAACAATTAGAAAACATGCTACCTGTTCAAAACATATTTAAGACCAAACAGAGAAGTTTGAAAAAAACACATAAGTTTACAAAGGCAAAAACTGTATTGCAAAAATGTATTAGCTTAGTGCATATATGTACAAAATGGCTCACTTTCCTTTCAAAAGAAACGGCTCGCCTCTTCTCTACACTTTACACCAACCATATTTAATAGGTGCACGAGATATTAAACAATAAAAACGTTTAAGGTCTTAGCGCGGTAGAGATACAGTACACGTAGTATGTTTACACACAAACTAGGAAGTAGAAGGCGGATTTCTTTTCCAGGTTGGATGTTACAGCAATGTCCGGATATTTTTCAACATCCCGAAAAAAATGTTTCTATCTACCGTTTTTCGTAAGTCGAACGGTCGTAAGTAGGGGAGCGTCTGTACTGGTCTGAAAACTCGTATTCAGTTTTTTCCCAAATTCGTGCAGCCCTACTGTGAAATGTTTATGAGTGCAAGGATTACATATCATTTATGGACATTTATTATGGTCCATGCAAAAAAAACAATGTTGTGTTTCCTAGTGGTAAATGGTAATGGGAAGAACCTGCAACTGAAAATATAAGCTTCATTTTGCTTTCTTTTTTAAATGGTAAATGGTAAATGGTCTGCATTTATATAGCACTTTTCAAGTCAATGAAGACCTCCCAATGCGCTTTACAATGTGTTTCACACTTACCCATTCACACACACTCACACACCAATAGCGGTCATGCAGCCATGCAAGGCGCCGACCTGCTTACCTATATTGGGAAAAGATCATCTAAAAACGACATATTTGTGGTTTTAAAATACATTACTTGATAAATGCACACCAAGATTAAAAACCACATATGCAAATTGCAGATGTCTATTTGGCTCTGCAAAATACATGATTCACACTGGCTTTTTTCTTTCAATGGTACTGGAGAAATTGAAAAATAGGCTTTGAAAGTCGTTGAAAAGTGCTTGAATTTGGCCAAGATAAATGTGTATGAACCCTTCAACGTTCAAAGTAATTCGTTTTTGCCTGTCCCTAAAATTAGCTGTTCTGTTGCAACAATTCTAGCTTCTAGTTAATGAACAAAGAAGCAGTGAGGGTCACCCTAATAAAAGATAGCGAAAACAAGAATGGGTGCAAATAAAATTTGAATGGGACGTCAGTGGTTTGTGTCCAGAGTATTAAACTCCTCTTTAAAATATGTTTCCGGTAGTTTTAAACAACCCTTGATGGACATATGTGAATGTAGGGTGTGGCAGGGGGAGGGATCTGTTTGGGGGGTGCTAAGAGCACAGCTGTGGAAAACCCGGAGAAGTGGAATTTAAAAACCGACACACTCTGTGGTTTTATTTGGCGTGTGCACGCTTGCAAGCTGAGAAACTTAAAATCAGGCTTTACTGATGCCAAAGATGAGGCAGGGTGCTATACATTTACACTCCCAGAGAGATTTAGAAAAAGTTTCCAGTGAGCTCAGATTGTAATTTCATATTGACGTAGGGTTGCATGAAGCCGCATCACAGGCTATGAGAGGCCGTCTGAGAAGTAAATCATTCTTGCTCTCACATTTAACATTGTACTCTTAAACCTGCACAACTATACTCTTATACATACACAGTCAACGCTACTATACTCACATACATACTACTATACTCTTATATACACACACTACTATGCTTTCACACACATACTACTTTAGTCCCTCACACACATTATACTCTTTCACGCACAGCTCTATTCCTTCTCAAACACAATTAAAATTGCTATTACTGTAGTGGTTTTACACACCTAGTATAATAATCATCTCACCCCTCAGTGTTATTTTACTTGGGGTACTTTGGTAACCATGGTGATGCACACTGATCTGTGGGTAAGACAATCACTAAATGGGTATTTCAAGTGTCTTCCTGTTAGCCCAGACGGAGTACCTGGTTAATACCGCTCATTATAAATGTCCATGAATGAGGTTATACTAATATGTGTGAGAGAGTATAGTAGTGTTTGTATAATTGTATAGTAGTATGTGTGTGTGAGTATAATAATTTGTGTACAAGAGTATGGTGGTATGTGTGAGAGTATAGTAGTGTTTGTTTGAGGGTATAATAGTTTGTGTTTGAAAGTATAGTAGTGTGTGTTTGAGAGTATATTACAGGGTATATAACAGTATAGTAGCATGTGTGAGAGAGTATGTAGTATAGGTGAGGGACTATCGTAGTATGTAAATGTAAATGGGCTGCATTCATATAGCGCTTTTCAGGTCAATGAAGACCTCCCAAAGTGCTTTACAATGTGCTTCACACTTTTCCCTTTTACACACTAACTAACCAAAAGCAGCGTCAGCCATGCAAGGCAACTACCTGCTATCTATGTGGCGACTGCGTAGTTGTGTGTCTGTGAGAATTAAGTCATACAGTAATCTCTGTTATTGCGCTTGATGGCACCAGACCCCCCTGCGAAACATAAAAGTACGCAAAGCAGCGGTGACCTTCCATAAAAGACCCCAAGCATCAAAATTACCTGGAGATGACGTCCTTACCGAAAGAGAATATACGACTGTAACAAAATAACAACTATAGGTCTAAAGATTAAAAAAAAAAGAACACAGAATTGCATTAGATTGAATGGCCTTTATTGTCATTATAGAACTGTACAGTAAAATTAGGCGTTTTTCCTTTTAGTGTTAGAATGCAATTTGGAGAGCTGCTCGCTAGCTGCACGCTAGCATCAAGTATCCTTGGATTCAACAGTTGTAGCAGTTTACTGCGAGTTGTAGCTCTAGGTAATCAGTTTCATGGGCAATGGATCTGATGGATCTGGCGTTGGTGAGATACAGACTCATCATGGGATGCTTAAGACCTTTTTTAGCCTAGCTGTAGCAGTGGGCCAGACCTGTAGCCTTTCTATTGCCTTCTCCTGCGACACCGCCTCAGTCGCTTCCGAACCCGAGAATAATCCACAGAGCATCCACTGGTGATCATCATTTCTTTGCACTCTTCTGACTTACCTCAGAGTCTGATTGTCTTATTGAATATCTTTTCAATGTGATGAGCCGCTAAAAGCAAGCTGTCGCCATGCTCCGCAGTTTGATTTAGTGGCAACATTGACTTGTGCACCTGCCCCACAGTTTGACAGCACACACCAGCCTATCTCTGTCAAGGCACACAGGCAGTCACGTTTACCCAACACACAATCATTTACCCTGCCCTGGTGATAGCATTTGCTATCTGCTGTCTGTTCCAGAAAAATATACACGATACGTTAATATCAATGACAATAAAGATTATTTAATTAAGTGAATGAGAGTGTAGTTGACAGAGTATCATAGTGTTTGTGCATGCGTATGACTGTATAAGAGTGTAGTTGTGCATTTGTGAGAGAATGATGTAATATGTGTGAGTAAGTATGATTTATTCTCAAACAGCCTCTCATATCTTGCCTCCCGTGTCATTCACATGGCTTGCCTCTTTAAACGAAGGCAGTTTTCAGGTCCATGTGACCTCTAAACATACAAACCTCAGTCATATGCGCATTCACCTCCCAATCTGCTCTCTGACCTTGTAATCATGAAGGTCAACGACAGTGCGCCTACCAGCCAGGCCACACACACACGCATGCTTATGATGGACAGTGCGAGGACACTCAGGCTGCAACTAACAACTATTGTCATAGTTGACTAGTCACCAATTATTGAAATGATCATGTGAATAATCAGATAATTATCATTTTTTTCTCAAATTTAACATGATGTATTTAATCATATGGTAAATGATAATAAACAAGAAAAATGGGTACATTGCAAAATACTTATTTTAATTAAAATACTCTGAATTGAATCCATAAACAAACCTCGTTCCATTTATTTAGGGACAGGCAAATAAACAGTTAATTAAAATAAACATTTTGTATCCCTGCAAACCATGAAAAGGCACATTAGCTGCTTAAAACAGTAAAAAACATAAATGTGATATTGTGAAGTACATTCAGTGTTCAACCGTAAAATCTGTAACAAAGTTACTTATCGATTCTCAACAGTTTAATATCAAAGGGTTTTCACAAATAACGTTTGTTCTCGGACTGCATGCATTTAATTACAAATAGTTTGTCCGGCACAATATAGGATAACGCTCGAGCTCTCTTATCGGAAAATACATATAAAATGTACAATGCATTTCAGCATCCGATTAAACGTTACTAAAACATTACTGAGGCGAGGCAGACTCTGTTTGGTTCAACTGTCGGATGTGGTTTTCGAATGTTCGTGCGACACAGTTCTACCGCTACGATACACATGGTCTGCTTTGCAAACTTTGCTGATTCCTGGCTGAAATCCTCCAAAACTTTCAAAGTTTTGGTATGCATTGATGTTGACGCTGCCATTTCTGTATGTTTATGTTACCGCTCCAGGCAGGGACGGTCTTTGCTATTGCACATGCATGACTCTCAGCAGAGATTATATTCATGTAGAGATTCCTCAGTATGTAAGAAAAAACGTTGCGACAATAGTCGACAATGGAGTCGATTGCAAACGGTTTATTTTTTTAAAAATGGTCGACAACTTGGACTAATCGTTGAAGCCCAAGTGGACGCTTCTCTAGTCACCTCCAGCAGCTTTTTTTGCTTTCTGGCCCTCCATTTGGAAAGTTCTGCTGTTGTTTGAGCAAACAAAGCGGCACATTGAGACAGCGCATTAGCAGCACAGCCATGCTCGTATTTTCTTGCTGTGAGTGTTTCCCTGACTTTCTCCTGTCAGCCCTGTGAATGTTTTCTCTCTAAACAGCTCGTCGGGGGCAGCCGGGCCCCATATGTAGACTGCGCATGCATGTGATGTGTGTTTGTGTGTGAGCACATGTCCTGAACGTGATTTCGGCTTTACCCCACATCATCTGGACCACAATCAGAATTATAGTTTAGGTTACAGTATTTGCCACACATTCATTTTTTTCATTTACTGGCTCAGCTGTTGC
Source organism: Urocampus carinirostris (assembly GCF_059441175.1). Classification (NCBI taxonomy): domain Eukaryota; kingdom Metazoa; phylum Chordata; class Actinopteri; order Syngnathiformes; family Syngnathidae; genus Urocampus; species Urocampus carinirostris. Next base: position 21,165,680 of record NC_142353.1, on the reverse strand, counting down.
AGATATTTGCTCAAAACTACTAAATACCATCGTTTGTGCATTTCCTAAGCTCTTCCACATGGATAAGTTTGATGTCACTTACCAAAAATCATTTTTACCCGTGCATAATTCTTATACTATCGCCATCAGCGCTAATGCTGAAAATAAGCCTGTCCTGTCCTATTCCTGGCATACTTTTTTATTCGATTTATGGCTGAAAATTGGACAAAAGCAGTGGACACAGTGATTCTTTTCTTCACATTTTCATTGTAGCCAATCAGTTTGTGAAACCGGTGGTGAAGGCCCGCTTGCAGGCGCTGACTCGCAAACACTCAATCTGATTGGCTAAAACAACAGTTTCATCATCACTTATTTTATGCCTCAGAGCTGATTGCGAAGGCCTCCGGTCAGATTCCTGACCCTGACAACAAGCAACGGCTGAAATGTGATCGTTGAATGCTTAAATATGAAAGCACACATCTCGAAGCAGTGTAACCAGGGAGAAGCAATGAAAGCAAGCTGACAGACAATTTGGAATTAATATAATAAGTCTTGATGGACAAAATACAATTACATCATGTGATTCAGATATTTTTAGGCCAGAAGAGAAGACATTGCAGGCCCTGGACACCACTATAGAATGTTAGGTACATGCTGCAGCAGCATGTGGTTCATTTCCCACTTGCTGATTACCAAGTACATCATTTGATGTTGCAATCAGGAACTGGCTCAGTATGAAAGCACCTGCTGTGCGAGTCAGAAGCAGTTGAAGACTTCATTCCATGCATCTGCTCCATACCTTAAAATGAAATTTCCAGTTAATTTCAGTGAAGGAAGATTAATTGAGCAACGCGACTTTGCTTGTTTTGAGTTTTTTACATTTTAGCATGGTTACAGAGTAAATCATATCGAACGGCACAGCTGTATTCGGGTTATGCCTGTAGACAACGGAGGTGGGGCTCCTGATTGAGACTTTCAAATTTTAAAGGGTAAAACGTGTTGTTTTTTACCTGATACATTGAAGATTTAATCAGACAGAAGGATTGTGGCTTGTGGAGTGGCCCGGGAATTTCACAGGAGCTTAGCTTAGAAAAAAAAAGGGAGAAAAAGCAAGAGGGTGAAATAAAAGACGAGTGGGGGGCATAGAAGTGGAGGAGGTGGTGTGGGTGCTCCTTCCTCCGGTAAATTGCTCTTGCTTCTAAATTCTATAGCCCTCACTCCATTCACTTTCTTAAGAGAGGAGGCCCCCTCGTCGACCCTCTTTTTCCCCGCTCCTCCTCCCTTCACATTCCTCCTTGCTTTGTTTTCCTCGTGTTTTGCTCACAAACCACACACACACATACTTATACACTGAAGAGGGTGGCCCCCTTATGCCCCCCACCTCCAACCCCCTTAACCCATCACTTTTTGTCTTTTTGTATTAACCTGTGCTGGCTAATTATTCTTCCTCTTTCTTTTCTTACAACGGCATCTTCAAGACTAACCTCTTTTTAGGCGGACTTAAAAACACATCAGGTACATTTCTGGTTTGTTTCAAACACACAAGTGCAAGCATGGTTTTGTAGAGGGGTCAAGTGTATTTGAGATTACTTCCGGTAGTGGTTTGGTGTTTTAATTTCAGTTATTTCGTAGGGTTTATTTTTTTGATTTGTTACTATTTGGTCATATTCCAAAGTTCTTTGCATGTAGAAGATGATCATAAACATGCAAATATGTGTACGGTTCTGTCTATTTGTCCTTTTGGGACAGTGTTTACTATTTAAGCACTAAATGTCGCTGAATGTAGTATAATCAAAGAATAGTGGTAAAAAGCGAAACATAGAATACACACTACAAAGGCCCAGAATGCATCATTTTGTCCAGCCTTTTTTTGTTTTGAGTAACCGGATCAGCCAGATAGAGAATGATGTCAGCTCACTTTAGGTGCTACTCATGTTATGTTAAAAAAATGATTTCACAACCTACAAATATTTTGAAATATACACGTTGATAGTTTGAGATTTTGTATTTATTATTTAAATGAATAAAGTTTTTTTAGAAGAAATATTTTACAACTATAAGGCTCGACATAATGTCCTTTTTAGAAAACAAGTCGGTTTTCTGAAATACAATCGATGCAGGAGTACTTATTAGTGGTGTTTACGCTTAAAGGGATGTTGTGTATTATTTAGCGACTCTTTGTGTTTAAAAAAAACTCCATCAAAAACAATATGATTTTTTTATCATAGGCAAAAATACACGTGCTTTTTTTGAATGGACGTAGGTCAAGAAATTTGTATTTATTTTACAAAACATATGGCTTAGACCTGACCTATGACCTAAAGGGTGGTGACATCACTGTCTGCCATTTTGTTGCGATGGGTACCCCAAAAAACAAAAATCTCACAAAAGGTTGGGCAAAAATATGAGAAGAAAAATTGTACAGTTTGGTCACTTTGATTTTCTGTAGGTTGTATTGTTCCTTGTGCTTTTTAGCAACCATTTTTTGTTGCACTAAAAATACAGCGACGTCTAGTGGTGAAATTACACAGTCTCCCTTAACTCAAAAGTGAAAGTGTTGAATTTGTTTTCATTTTTGATTTTACTCCTTAATCATGGCTTAAATCTTTATTTGTTTTAGCTTTAGCTCTTGTTAAAGTAGATTTTAATATTTCAATCTGAGTTAAAGCTTAAACATGTTATACTCAATAGTATTTAACTCAGATTTATATAAGCATCTGCTTTTTGGATGTGATTCAACTTAGTGTTGTCTGTTTTTTCATTTTTGGAAAAAAATCATCTTAGTTATTGTTAGACATAACTGTAAACTCACACTTAAAATTTCATAGCTTGACTTATGCGTGGGTTGTGTTTGCAGGTACTTTTTTGCAGTATTGGCCATCTTAACAGTTCTGGGAGTTCTGAATGGACTCGTCCTTCTTCCTGTCTTACTGTCCTACTTTGGACCCTATCCTGAGGTGAGCAAATGAACAAACTATAAACAACGTACAATGAATCCTCTTAAGTAGAACACCTCTTGACACAAGAATTTCGGTATTTGAGTTTTATTTGCAACAAAAAAAGGAAAATCCAGTACATGAACAGTCCCAGAGGCTATCACTAGAGACAGCTTAAGACTGCTCATTGTTTGTGACTGCTCACTGCCAGCATCAGCTCGTTCAGTTTGTGCATGCAAACTACTACAGGAAAAAAAGGAACTGTGCTGCAAAATGTTTATGTGTGTAACTTGTATTTCAAGTGTACAATAAGTGCTTTCGTATTAACAGTCTCTTGATCTCATATGTGTCAACACCAATTGCTACCCTTAATAATGATTGCAAATCCTCTTTATTAAGTGGTAACAAAATTTACAAACACAGCGCGTCACCTATTTACTCTCAGCAAGACAGAGTATGTCAAATATAATATTCAGTACAATATTAGCAATCTTCAATGATGACATCATGTGCTACCAGTGACCGGGACGATCCGGATAAGAGCCAAAATGAGCCTGTCAGAACCAGAACATATGGTAGAACCAAACGCGTACCGTTTCACTCAAAAATGTATTGGAATATCAAGGAAACAAACGCCAGCGATTCGGTGCTCGCTGTACAGGGGGAGCAAGCGGGATCGGAAAGTGATCGGAATGCGGAAGTTGATTTGCCGGAGCGGGAGATCGGAGCGTGGTCAAATTGGCAAAACGGGTCGATAGCCGGACCGGGAGATCAGAGTGTGGTCGGTGGTCAAAAACGGGTCGTTAGCCGGAGCGGGAGATCAGAGCGTAGACAAATAGACAAAACCGGTCGCTAGCCGGAGACAAACGGGAAATCAGGAACAGAAGAGTAGGATACGGATGAAGACGGGATGACGGGAGCCAGAGTCAAAGTACTTGCCTTGCATATGCCGAGGTTTGCTGACGGACTGACAAGGGATGACTGGAGTACAGGGTATATATAGGGGGGGACTCAATCAGGCAACTAGCAGCAGCTGGCGCCAAACGAGCGGGTACAGGTGAGTGCAATGAGCAATCATGAAAGGGCAAGATGAGATCGGTCTTTTTCGAAAAAAAAAAAAAAGATTCATGTATAAAAAATGTTATACAGCGTACACATTTTGAAATGCTAAAAAAAAACGTATAGATATGGGGAACACATGTAGGTTGACATGTATGCGATCTTCAGCATTTTGCTTGCAATGAAGTCTTTCTCCGCAACACACACAAACGTTTGTTTTGTTTATTTTAATCTTATTTTTTTTCTGTACTTTGGATTACTCTTTAAAAGTGTTTTTAGCTGTAGGAAGATGTGTTTTATAGCTACATGGGGTTCACGTTTATGCTTTTGGGAGGTCGGGAACAGGCCAATTCACATTATCATTTCATATCGAGAAGCAAGACCTCGAAACAAATTAAGCCCGTATGAAAAGGTACCACTGTATTTTGTATCCCCAATGTATAATAATACATTTGATCAATTTATATCAGGTATCCCCAGTGGACGGTCGCAGTAGATTACCTACCCCAGATTCGCCATCCCACGTGGTGCGCTTCTCGGTTCGTCCCCGACCCGCCACTCCGGGCACGGCTTCGGATTCGTCGGATTCCGAGTACAGCTCCAATAGCAGCACCTCAGGTATCAGCCAGGAACTGAGGAGTGACAACTTGCCCCGGCACGGGGATCAAGCTGGATCCCGGGAACAGCATCCGCAGCAGTGCCACCCACCCGCCAGCAGGGGCAGGATGGCCAGGATAGAAGAAGAAAGGAGGGTGGCATCGGGCAACAGGCGTATGACCAGGCAGTCAGACGCATCAGCCAATAATATTTCCTCGGTAATACCATACTTCCTCTTGCCTGCATACAAAATTACATTTTCTATCGTCACTAAAAATGAAAATAATTGTTATACAACATGTAATTCCATAAAGGTATAGAATTAACCACAAAATAATTGCTTTTTTTTTAAAGAAAAAAGACCATGTTTCCATCCCTGAAGAGTTTGATGAGAATTAGGAACATTGTATTGTATCATTTACCACTCATATATTTAAAGGGGTACGGTGTGATATTTAACCACTATATGTCGCTGTTGTGTAGTGCAATGTAGTGTACAAACTACGGAGACTCAAAGTGACCAAACCTTACTATTTTTCTTTGAACTTTTTACCCCCAACATTTTACAAGGTTTTTGGTATTTTGGGGCTACCAATAGCAGCAAGTTGGCTAACAGTCACCTCAGCTTCCTCATTTTATTAAAAAAAAAGAACAATTTTTTTGGACCTTTTTTGAAATATCCCTGTTTGTAGAGATAGTTCATGTATTTTATTTCTTACTAATTATTCTAGTATTGTTTTTGAAATCTTTTTTTCACCACTAGGAGACGCTAAAAAAAACCTCCTTTTCCATAATAAGAGAAATACATAAATTGTCATATAAACATGCATTTTTAAAACTAGTAAGAATAAGCAGTGAAGATAACTTATAGTAAGGATATTATTGTTGTTATTGATTCTTGTATGAGGTAAATATTTGATTTTGTTTTTGACAGTCTCAGGGTTGTAACGCTGGACCCGGGCTCAGCGCTCCTCAACACGCCAGGGACCCTAAAGTCCAGCAGCACCGGCAGGCCCCACCTCCAGGCCGCCCGCGAACGGACGCTTTTGAAACCTCAACCGAGGCCGGAGCCGCCGGCCACAACAGGGAACAGTTTTCCGGCTGCCGGGGCCATGCGCCCCCCTACCGCTCCAACCCTTACGTGCAGCCCGTCACTACGGTGACGGCATCTGCCTCCGTCACAGTGGCCGTCCATCCTGCCGGCTCCTCCTACCATCCGTATTCTGCAACGGACGCTTACCGCCAGGACGAGCCGCAATCGTCTTTTCAGGACCCCCACGTGCCTACCACACGGAGCACGGCGGAGGCCATGGAACTCCAGGATCTGGAGTTTGAGGCAGCTGATAGCAACAGTAGCAGGGGGGCCAGCTGAGGTGGGTGTGCTAGATTGATAAGTTTGTCTTTCCGCTTTACGCTTCGATCGGGGTTCGGCAACCCGTGGCTCTGGAGTTGCATGTGGCTCTTTAGCTCTATCTAGTGTTATTTGGGCGCTTTTTCAAATACCTTTTACAATGGAAAAAGATAATGGAGTGAAATATGTGTTTTTTTCCTTTTAACATGGTTTCTTTAGGAAAACAAGCATAATACAAACATTATTAACATTTTCCAATGCTGTAAAAATGTCGAGAGATATAGATCTAGAAAATGTCGACTCTTTTGTCAAAGATTATTTGCATCATAGCCTGCGACACATCATCAAGGTGGAAAACCACGCATGTGGCTGTTGTAAACAAACTAGCGGGGGGTGACGGGCCAAAGACCCCAAATGTAAAAAGTTAGAATTTACTGAGAACAAGAAACAATGTTTCTAAAACCGTATCATTTGCATTCATTGCCTATGCAAGAGGAGTTCCTGAATGTTTGTTCTTTATCAAAAAGTTGTCAAATAACAAAAAGAGCAACGCTGAAAGACATTTCCAGTAAAAGCATGCTAAATTTGCATCCGAGTACCTGTGTGAAGTGAGGAAAGTGCGATTGAATCTCACAGATTTAAGAAGTGGATTGAATCTTCAAACTTTACTACCACCGGAGGTTTTGTTGCCATCCGGGAGAAAAATATTTCATCAACATAATCTTCTTACGAAATGAATTGGTTCCAGCAGTGACATTGTATAATGAAATTGTTGTAAATCGAAGCATGTTTTCCCATTGCAATATATTGTAATGGTATTAATCCGTTTCCAGGTCATCAATTGAACCAAACCCCCATTAAATCAATTGATATTGCCCTGCAGACAATGTTTATAAATATGCCACATAGTATAGATAAAACAAGAAAGAGGGCTAAATAAATGCAGATTATTTATTTGTTATACAGTACAAAGCTTCATTATCCGAGAACAGTTTAAAAACAAAACAACAACAACCGAATGAAAATTATAAAGTGTAAAAAGTCAGTTAAATGTCTTAGCAAGCTTTTCCACTCACTGTGCCAGTATGGTCGCTCAGACTGTGGTCTCGTAATGATTTTGAAATGTTTCAGACAGATTTTATCAAAAATTTCCATTGACCGTCCACTTTTGGCTTATGTCTTTCTATGATAAAGGCCTGCAGTTTTCCCCGCAGGCGAACGCTTCCTTAATTTCTGCCGTCGATAACATGATCCAAATCAGCTTTCCTAAATGTTCGTTTATTGCCACTTTCATATTTTGGGATAATATTTTGCTTCTTTTCGATGGTTACTGTACTCTTGGCTCTTTTTTACTCCTTTTTTGCTGGACCCATGGCTGGAAACATTAACGATGCGTAATGGCGAAAATAAACTAAGCCCGGTTGCTGCTACCAATATATTAACGAACTAAACCATTTGGCGTCACTGACTTCAGATACTGAAAAACTGATAGTATAACGAGGATGATTTTAGCCCAAAGCACACTTCGGATACTAAAACATTCGTGAGATGGGTTGATCGTAAACCGAGGTACCACTGTTTTTGCAGAGTTCAAGAACCAAACCGAGGTATGAAAGAAAATCCAAGACACGCCTTTCTCCGCTAAGATGGTGAAGCAAACGTCACTGGTCAGCAAGTCATAGACATCAATACAGTGGCTGCTGCTGCGTTTTACCCATGCACCAACAAGTTTTAAATTTGCACAGAAATCTAACGTAAACAGTTTTAATTCAATTTTATATACTGTATCTTTGCTAAAGGTAGCTGCTTCATCGATGCATGCTGCGTATTAATTTTGTTTTTGCCCAATTCATTTTTTTTAAAGCCTCAAAATAAAAATGCCATCAAAATTATTTCAATTTAATTAAAACAACGGAACACACTGTAATTCTTTATTATTGTAATAAAATTAAACTTGAGACGGCATTCTACCAGGTGCGTCATTCAGGATGCGCTGCAGGTAAAATAAACATCTAATCTTGCCAGCTCAATATAAATTTGTAACCAACTTTGGATAGTAAGCTAATTATATAGTTAAATCAAGTCAGGTTTTTTTGTATAGCCCTAAATCACAAGAAGTCTCAAAGGTAGTACAGACACCATCCCCTGATCTGAAAGTTACATCAAGGCAAGGAAAAACTCAAAAGCGCCTGCATGCGGAAAATGAAATAACTAGTATAGAAGCGTATAGCATGTGGTGCTTTCATGATAAGGCATATGTATACAAGGCTATTCAATACTTTGTGACACCAGACATATTTTTTTGTGTTCCTATATGGTTCTTCAACATTTTGGTTCGTCGACCCTTGGGTTGGATAATGATTGAATGAAAACTAACGATAGTATTGAATGACATTACTAATAATACTTCCTGTCTCTCTTGCAGTGTGTTTGTGCTTGCCACAGCCAAAGACAGACTTCAAGCTGTTTACTCGGACCGGCGCCGCTCACCTACGGTCCTAAATCATTCTCCTCATGGTGCTCATTCTTACTGTAACCCCGTGGTGTTTTGTCTTAAAATATTTCTATATATATTTAAAAAAATGTATACATATGTAAATAGAAACAAATCAATTAGCTCTCTGTTTTTTAGAAACTAGAGATGTGCAAGTCCTGTGGGACTGCAATTGTGTTTATTGTGTACATGGATTTGTGTGTGAGATTCAAAAACATCATGTTGATCCATTTCAAACTATGCAAATATATAGAAAAAGAGTACAAAACAACATGCTAATGGTGGGCATCACAGACCAAGCAATGTGATATTCCAATGCATTATAATACAAATGTCAGATATATTTTATATAGTAAATACCATCTCTGCATGAGTATTAGTGTTAAGGTAATGCTGCAATTTTCACCCTTAAAGTTTTCCTTCCAATATATCATCATCACAGTGTTGAAATACCAGTTCATAATCCTAAAAATTCTATTCCATTTTTATAAAATTTGTATCTTGTAAATATTGTGAAACCTCTAATCTGGTAGTAAACAAAACAGTTCTGTTTCGTAAAAATTCCAACTTATCGCAAAATACTTGTATCAGTTCATAAAATTTGACCAATCATCATTCACTCCTAATGTATTAGTATTGGGGTTCGTGCGGGTGCTTATAAATCCTTGAAAATGCTTGAATTTTAATGTATTGTTTTCATGGATTTAAATGTGCTTGAATTTTGGGTTAATTGTCTGTAAATGCCTGAAATTGTTGCACAAATCTGCTTAAAAAATGACACTGACACTGCTCTCCGGTGCCTCGTTTTGCCATTACATTCCCTTTCCCCCTGTGATTGACCATAGCCGGCACTTGTTTGTATGGCATTATCCTATGAAGCATCATCACCTCCTAAGGTTCATGCTATACTTAAACAGGGCAAATATTAAATGTGTATTATTGCAAGTATTACAGACATTTATTATGTGCCATGCAAAAAATGAAGGTAGCGTTTTCCAGTTGTAAATTGTCTCAGGAAGAACTTCCTGCAACTGGAAATGTAAGCTACATGTCATTTTTACCTTACGCTTAAATGGGGAGAGATTCGTCTAAAAAACAAATATTTTTGTGATTTAAAGATCATTTGTCTTGACAAAGGCAACAACAAGATTGAAAATCACATATTTAAATCACAGATATATTTGTAGATCTGCAAAATTCATACTTCACAAAAATTGAGAATAGAAATTGGATAGTTGGCTTTGGGCATCTTTAAAAAGTTCTTAAATTTAGCCGTAAAAACGGTGTACGAACCCTGAACCAAACTTGTGATAGTGCTAACATTTTTAGCAATATAATATTGAATGATATTTTAATTTTGGGTTAAATAGTATATGCTACTGATATAGTGGGGGGAAAACTATTGTGATGTTATTGGAATGTTTATAGTATTAACAAAACACCAAATTGTGATATAATTGTTGATTGCAATCCCATATTGTGATTCTTTGATCCCCACCACCAATGAGAGTTAGCAAGCAGACTAGTTATTTTACACTCATTTCATATTTGAGTGTAAACAAGATTAGAGATGTTTGCTTGTACAAACGTGTGTTTATGTGTGTATAAAACATGGACGTGTTTGTGAAAGGTTGTTCGACAAAGGTACACCGGTTAACCTATGACTTCTTATCACAAACCTGTGGTAGTTTTTATAACAAGGACTGTTTTAACTCCACACGCTATGCGTGCTATTTAAGTTGAGCAAATATGAAGACTTTTTTTTTTTCAATGAAGCTTGTTTTTTGTTTGTTTATCAAATCACTGCCTCTTAATCGAAAACTGTTTGTGCACTCAGCTTCTTTTATTTGGGAGTTCCTTTTTTTGTTGAAAAGGGTGGGGAACCGTTGAAGTAATTTAAAAGGCCTCCGATTTCTTGACTAAAGTAGTCTCACGAGTAAGGAGTACACTCAAACATAAGTAAAGCACTTTTGTTTATTTAAATAGAACAAAAGACTGCTAATCCTACAACCGGTTAAATGTATCCATCAAAACGTGCACCAAAAAATTTGTTTACCTCTTATTAACTTATATTGTGAAGTAATAGTAAGATCAAGCCTAAAAAAATCCAGCCCGATCTCGACCCGCAACCATTAAAGCTCGAGAATGACCGATTAACTCGATTTGCAGGACCGAGCCCGAAGCAAAGCCGAAATTTCATATTTTATTTGTGAGGACTCAGAAGGAGGAGAGGTGATTTTGTGGACAAAATATAAGTTAAACAAGACTGTATAAACACATATATTGTTTATAAATCCCTGACTGCAGAGGTTACATTCCCTGACAATTTTTCATCATTGACGATTATTTTTCAAAAGTTGACGGGAAACTTTTGAGGCCATTTGTTATTTTACTTACTTATTTTAATTACCGGTTGAAAATTGGGCCATAAACCACAGCAGCGGTACGTCCTTAAGAATATAGCACGGCACTTTAAAAGAGAGAGAGGCAGAGACAAAGGAAGAACATTTAATAGACATACAGGATGGCTAATAGACAGACAGGAAGGAGTATTTCAATTGACATTGCAAACGTTTAGTACATTATTCACACATCGTTTTAGTATACATTTTTATAAACATAGCTTTTATTTTTTTAAAGTCAGCGAGAGGGAAGCCGGCCCACCCTGAGCGTAATGATTGACGATCTAGGCCCGACCCGGGCCGGAATTTGGGTCGGCATCGGGCTTTGGCTTAAGGTCCTACCTCTTTTGTGAAGTGAAGAAAAAATGCTAAATTAGCTAACTTACATATTAGCTGAAAGCTAACTAGACAAAAGCCGCAAGAAATGCTCTTAAATGGCCCATGAGCCGTTATGTTCCCCACCCATACTTTTAAAATTTCTATCTTTTTTTAACCTTAATAGGCTGCTAACATTTTTGTTTTTCTTCAACAACCTCAGAACGTTCTGGAACAGGGTCCAAATGAACTTTGAGGGGACTCAGTAAACCCTCATCTGGTTCAAACCTAGCGGATAAGCTAAATATTCGCACTTCATACTGTACTAGCTTAATTCTACTCCAGCCCGTCGCAACAACCATCTTTGTTCAAGATTTTTTTTCCTTTTAGACCAAGCACTAAGCTAGTAAACCTAGAAGCCTGCTAATGGCTAAATGCATAAAATTAGCATTTTGCCTACCGTAAATTCTGGACTACAAATCACACCTGATGAAAGGCCGCATGTGCAAAATTAAGACCAAATCCCAAACTTATTTCTGTATGAGAAGCACTGGATTTAAAGCAACAGGCTTAAACAGTTATAAATATAAACTAATTCACGTCCTTTTCTTACATTTTCAAAGCAACACCGCAATGAATACACTCCTTTGCGGACTATTTCCAGTGGACAACTGAGGACAGAGTACGCATAGGAGTGTCTTAAAATCGTGGCACAATATATTACTTTTCTTACACATTTTTCCGTTGATTTCGCAAAACCTCAATTTTACTCCATAAGGACAGTGGGAATCTTGTTTATCCATTCATGCGCGTCACTAATTAGGTGACGAGGCATTTAGCTACCGCAGGAACTCTTAGTTACTACTGCCAGTGCTTTATTCAGTTTCTTTACTTTGACCTTCAGGGAACCTGGCAGAAATTGACATGCCTTGTTAAATTAAAAAGTCTGATTCCCTTGCAACCATACGCCTCCTGAAAAAAAAAAGAACAAACCGAACCGTATATAAAGCTGTAGTGTACAAAAAAAGTAGCGGCTTGTAGTCCGTAATTTATGGTATGTATGTTTTGTTAACTGGAGTTAGAATGATCACCAAAGCGACCCAGGACCCTACTCGAGCAGCCCCTATTTTGTCAATGTCTTATTTTACTTCCTGTTCTCTATCCAATCAGCTGCTTGCATGAACAAAGTCGATCTCTTTTTATTATGTTTTCTCTCTCCGCGTCATATTGGCAGTAGACGAGAGAATCATAGCTGGCAACTATTGTATTCCATTTAAAATATGTTTTGTTTGTTTGTTCTCGAAAGTCAATTTTGATATTTATATTTTTTGTAATATAAAATATGTTGTCGTTGTGATGCCAGTGGATAACAAATGCAGGGATTTTATGAGAAAAAAATATTGTTTTTGATCTGTATAAAGTGCTAACTAATGTTAAATAGGGGGACAAAGAAAAGATGGTATAACAATTTTACACTACAGGTTTCATCATAGCTCTTATAAGATTTTTTCTTCCCGAGTAAAATAAAAAAAAAAAAAAAAAAAGCAATCCTTTTAGACTGCCATTTTGGATGTATACTGTTGTTCCGTTACAAAGATAAATGTATGCCATATAATTTATTTATATGAAAATTTATTTTTGTAGTGTACATAGTAGCGGTCAAGGCTATTTTGACAGAGGTATATTTGAAAGAGTTTATATTGAATCATATAGCGTACCGTACCACGGGAAAGGTGTACACAACGTCAACGCCTACCCATCAGTATTACACGGGAGTGTGTCTTTTAGTGTGTTTGTGTGAGCGTTTGTGTGCGTGTGTGGCCATCCAAGTACAACTTTGTATTAGCTCGCCAAATATTCATGTTCAAACACTGTTAGAAATCTAACTAATACAATTGAAAAAAATATAACTTATTTGTGTCTTTGTTCAACTTTATTAATAAAAAATGGAAATGCAAGGATAATGTGGTCTGGCTGGAGTTTTATTTTCATGTTTCTGAGTCATTTAAATCTTTTAACATATTAGATTGTGTTTCACATTATTCAGAACATTAAACAGCTGTATGGCAATGCCAGCAGGTCTGTACTGATCAATAGTATAGCTGGAGTGTAGTTTCAAACCACAGCCAGTGTGTGACAAGACTGCATTCTTTCAAAGAAGCCCTGGACAAATATTAGGGTACAGTAAGCATTGGGGGTGATAATGCCACAAACCTCCGTTTTGCTAATGATATTAAAAATAGTTTTTACTCGTCGTACATCACGATCCCACAATGTTACAAGAGTGAATTTTGACTTCAAGCGATTGAAAGACCCACAGGTGGTCGAGAGCTTCAGGGCCTTTATTGGCAGGAAGTCTGCTCCTTTGCTTGCCCCAATCAAAGATGTCAAAACCCTTACCACCAAGTTCTCAGAAACAATGACTGAAGCTTCAAAGTAGATTTTAGGGAAATATTATGCTACCATAGAAAGAAAACCTCCACTATGCTCCAAATAGAGAACCATCAGTTTCATCAGCCATGCAAGTAAAGCTATGCAAAAGGCCCTACTCAACAGTCTGAAACCACAGGCTGAAAACAGCCCAGCCGAAGAACAGGCCTGTTTCAGGTAGAGAGGGAGAAACACAGAACAGATTTTTAATCTCCGCATCCTATGCGAGAAGTTTCAACAACACCAGTGAAACAAGTCTCTGTGGATTTGAAGAAGGTGGTTGACAGAGTACGCCAAGCTGCCTTGTGGGCTACCATGGGAAAGTTTAACATGGGCCAGAAACTAGTTCAGACCATTGAACAGCTGTATGCCAATGCCAACAGTGCTGTACTTATCAATAATATAGCCGGAGCGTAGTTTCAAACCACAGCCAGTGTTAGACAAGACTGCATTCTCTCTCTGAAGCCCTGGACCAAAATGAGGGTACATTAAGCATTGCGGGAGATAACGCCAAAAACCTACATTTTGCTGATGATATTACTGGACTGTCTTGAGAACAGCAGGAACTCAGAGATTTGGTCTATTGCCTGGACAAAGCATCATTCCAGTATGGAATGGAAATCAGCAAAGAAAACAAGTAATGAGCAACAAGCCCCAGGTATCACCACATACATTACCATCAACCACAGAGAGCTTGAACCTGCCACCTTATTTTATATTATTGGAGCTGTCATATCAAAAGAGAGGTCTGGACCATCAATCAAGGCCAGAATAGCTGAAACAACAGCTGTGCTTGCCAAACTCATACCCATTTAGAGGGACAAGAACATGCAGTAAAATCAAACTTCAGAATCATGCAAGCGCTGGTTACTTCTATCTTCTATGCTTGCAAGACATGGACTCTCACAGCGAGTTACTGAAAACAGTTATTGGTTATATTTACTTGTTACCCCCAGATTCATGGTGGGGGGATTTTTTAAGGGTTATTGTTCTGTCTTCTTTATTCATTATCCATTATCCGTTATCGGTCAGTTCAGCTGCAAAGCCTAGGAGCCGGGACTCTTACTCTCAGCCAAAGGGCCAAGCTAAGGTCCTAGCCTTAAAGCCTTGCTGCGGTCATTGCGAATGCACCGTTCATGGTTAACAGATCGCTTAACTGCCTGAGTTGTTGAGGCACCACTTTCTGTGGTGAGTCTTGGGCAAGTACAGCCTGGTGGCACCTATTACTCTCCAGGTAGTGTGTTACTTTGAAATTAATTACTAATTACCATATATACTCGCATAGAAGCCCCCTAAAACTGCATTAAAATAGCCACATATGAACAGAAATAAAGGAAAATGTGCACCCCAACCTCTGAAATCAGTGAGGCCTTCAAAATTTTTTGGGCATGTGCAATATTGAGAGCTTGCAAAGAAATACTTAACCGAGACACTCCATATCATTTATGTCTCTTGGGCTTCAAACCACTCAAAGATTTTAATACCCATTTCTGGATTCTGTCCCAGACGTTTTCTTTATTTTCTCCAGGAAAAAAATAATTCAACAAATAAAAGTACCCAAATTCACCACACTTTTACCGTACATTTTGTCCTGCCCGTTGCCATGATTTTGTCATGGACCAGGAACGGAGTATGTTGTGTATGTAGTAGGGTTGTAGTAGGATTGTAGTAGATTCAAGACAGGCAGGGACGGTACATTCATAGAGTGTTTACTTAACTTCTTCCTCGTTAGTTCTCAAGCACAAGTACAAGGCTGCACATTGGTATACAGCGACACCGCAGGAAGGGGAGTGTATTACACGACACCACATATTCCCTTTTTGTTAGAATAGGACACAAACAGTAGCATTAATCTGAAATACGCAATAACTCTTCGGTAAGTATGAGCTTATAGAAAACATACATTTCATTATTCATTACCAGATTAGAGGTATATATTTATCAAAGGTAAGCAATATTGTAAGGAACTATACTGTCAATATCGGTAAGCAAAAGTGTGTAAACCTTGTAAACGTAAGCAGACTGTATGAGGATCACATCATAAACAAACATGACAATTTTTTTTAAACAATGAACATTCATCATGTTTTTTTTTTTTTTAAGTCACGTAATCTTGAAGCCATGCAGGAGCATGTCGTATTCTCAGTTTCAGGTTCAGGTGGCTCAGCACCTTGGTTGCTTGGCAGGAGACAAGCATCAGCATCAGCAGGCTGTGGCGCTGAGGCAGCAGCACAGGTGGAAGAATGGGCAAGGTGGAAAGCATTCCACACCTTTGCATCAGACAGCAGATAAGTGGCTGGACCCTTTTGGGCTACCACTGTCAGTGGCTTGGTGAACTTTGAGTGTCCTTTGGCAATGATTCCAGGTTTGCGGATGCGAACCGTAGAGCCAATCTGGAAGCTGGGTGATTTTGCACCGCGACGTTTGTCGGTGTATTGTTTTGACTTCCGTTGTTTGTTTTGTATGTTTTGTAGCATGTTGCCTTTGTCAGCAGTGGGGCGCATGGAGTGAAGACCTGTGATGTGAAGCTTTGTATTCAGTGGTCTACCATGCAACAGTTCAGCGTTAGTTTCTTAGTTTTATTTGAAAAGAGACGTAAGATGGCACCCATGATCCAGTGATTGTTGATTGTGCAGAGCAGGTCGATCGGGACCCGGAAGCGGCACTTCTCTGGCGAGCGATAGCGGTGTCGAAGAGGGAAAAGCAGGTCAGGTTACCGGGGCGCAGGAGCAGAGATGTTATCAAACGGAAACAGGTCGAAGCCGGGAAACGTACGGGAGTCAAAAACAGGGAGTCAGGTTCGGAAGGCTTGCCTTAGCGGGAGCTGAAGGTTCGCAACGATCAGACGCCGGTAACAGGGAGCTGGGGGGTTTAAAAAGTGGCAAGGAACCAATCAGCGACCAGGGCTGTTGGCGCCACTGAGGCAGCCACAGGTGCCCCGAATCAGTAATCATGACAGATTTCCCGATTTTTTTTTGTTCCTGTAAAAATCACGCACCCCACCCCGCCCCCTGCATACCATTCACAAATAGTTACAAAAAAACAAATATGTGCATACATGCCAAAGCCCACACCCTCCGATTTCAGTATTTCGTCTTATTGTTTTACATTCAGCTTAGGCGTGAGCATATACGGTAGAGAGAATCTCTACATAAGAAAAATTTCAGCATCCTCGTAGTCTGTGCTTGAGACTGCGTCGCTACAACTGTACTGTATTCAATTGTACTTTGTAGTTAAATATGAACATTCCCACCTTTCGGAAAGCTGCTGATGGATGGAGGGCTATATGTCATAACATGAGCGATTCAGGTGTATTAAGCGAATAGTAGACACTATAAGTTATGATCTGCATTTGATAAGTGACAGAATAACGCAGTAACACATTATATAGTAATGACAGTTGAACAGCGGCTGTGGTTTGAGGTACTCTGGCCATGATTGTTGGTCTAGACCTCTCTTTTGATGGTTGATGGTAATGTATGTGGTGATACCTGGGGGTTGTTGCCCATTCCTTTTTTTTTTTGCTGATTTCCATTCCATACTGGAATGATGCTCTGTCCAGGCAATAGACCAAATGGCAGAGTTCCTGCTCTTCCCCAGACAGTCTAGCAATGTCATCTCAAAACGGAGGTTTGCTGGCGTTATCTCCTCCAATGCTTAATGTACCCTCATTTTGATCCAGGGCTTCAGAGAGAGAATGCAGTCTTGTCGAACACGGCAATATTATTGATTAGTACAGCACTGTTGGCATTGGCATACAGCTGTTCAATGGTCTGAACTAGTTTCTGGCCCATGTTGTACTTTCCAATGGTAGCCCACAAGGCAGCTTGCCACACTCTGGCAATCACCTTCCTCAAATCCACAGAAACTTGATAGAGGTTTCACTGGTGTGGTTGAACCTTCTCGCATAGGATGCGCAGATTAAAAATTTGTTCTATGTTTCTCCTTCTCTCCCTGAAACAGGCCTGTTCTTCGGCTGGGCTGTTTTCATCCTGTGGTTTCAGTCTGTTGAGTCGGGCCTTTTGCATGACTCAACTTGTATGGCTGATAAAACTGATAGTTCTGTAGTTAGAGCATAGTGGAGGTTTTCTTTCTATGGTTTCATAATGTTTCCCTAA
Source organism: Urocampus carinirostris (assembly GCF_059441175.1). Lineage (NCBI taxonomy): Eukaryota > Metazoa > Chordata > Actinopteri > Syngnathiformes > Syngnathidae > Urocampus > Urocampus carinirostris. Next base: position 21,147,999 of record NC_142353.1, on the reverse strand, counting down.
AATCTACTTTGAAGCTTCAGTCATTGTCTTTGAGAACATGGTGGTAAGAGTTTTGACATCTTCGATCAAAGCAATCAAAGAAGCAAACTTTCTGCCAATAAAAGCCCCAAAGCTCTCGACCACCCGTGCGTCTTTCAATCGATTAATGTCAAAATTCATCCACTCTTCAAACATTGTGGGACCATGATGTACGATACGTACAAACTATGATTGTGTGATTAAATCTTATGCCTTCCTATGTCATCAACATCACTAGTGGTCTAGCGATTACACAATTTATATTATTGTTATTATTGTCATTTATTTATTTGTTTTTTTACTGTTTATTGTGCGAATATTGTCAGACAATCAAGTGGTACAGAAAAGGTTGAGAACCATAGTATTAACATACTGTTTCTCCAAAATGTGGCCTCTAGCCCCTCTAATTCTGCCCAGCCCCACCCTTACCCCTGCATCCCTCTCCTCCATTTTATGATTTTGATTGACAGCTTTATAGACTGCAAGGAAATTGGTTGTAGTCCGAATACAGCTGGCCTTGCTCAGTCATGAAAACAGGGCATTTGGCTTTGAGCTAGCGGCCCTAGTTGGTTAGGGGTTGGGATACACCCCCTCTACCCCACATACCCCGCTAGCTCGACACCCCCAAACCCAAAAAACCCTTGCCGGCCGCATGGGTGGCAGCTCTACATCATCTGGCAGCTTGCCATTGAAAGTAACGACATGAAGACAGTTTCTGTGAAATGTCTTAATATGTCTTGTCTGCAATGTGAAGGAAAAGGGGGGTTTACCTCCTTAATTTTTAAAGACCCACAAAATAACACACATAAACAGCATACTGTTGACTATCACAGTTTGAACCCCTCTAACTCCGCTTGACGTTTTTAGTCCATCAGCTTAGAAGAATGCAAAGATTTTTTTTCTTTTTTTTCCTTTAGTCTGTTACAATCATGCCAACCTTTTGACACTAAAAAGCGGTAGATGCTATCATGCACCCTATTTTTACACGTGAAACACAATCCGTCTCCAGAATATTAGAAAAACAACATGTGCTTGTTTGGAACCGGAAGTGGCAAACTTTTAATAAAACAGAAGTTTAATGGAATTGTTGGAGCGTTTTTTTCACGCACAAATACTCTAAGATAAAGCAGCCTTAGACCAAAACAATAGTCTCGAGTGAGTCAAGATTTTTTGTTGATGTTTGAATTTAAAAAACAGACTTTTCAAAAGAAAATAATATATTTATAGGTTTTGGTAGTCTGGTGCATAAAACAGGAGTGTTGATTAGAATGCTACATGTAACTCAGAAGCTATTACATTACATTATACACACACACACACACACACACACACATACATATATATATATATATATAAAGAAGAAAATAAGTATTTGAACACCCTGCTATTTTGCTATTTCTCCCACTTAGAACCATGGAGGTGTCTGAATTTTTTTTATCTTGGTGCATGTCCATTGTGAGGGAGATAAAGTTAAAAGAAAAAGAAAAAGAAAAAAATAGATGGATAGATAAATAGATAGATAGAATAGATAGATGGATTGTCACAGACCAGGAACGGAGACGGGACCCGATTGCGTTCGTTTTACTCAGCTTTGTTTAGAAGGAGGAAAGGACTTGCACCCACGATCCGATGATCGTTGGTCACGGGTAGCAGATAGCTGGGAACGCGTAAGTGGCACTTCCGTGTCGAACGAAGGCAGTGTTGAGAGCGAGAAGAAACAGGTCGATGGCCGGGACAGAGAAGCAAAAACATACGGGTCCAGAAAAGAGGTCAGCAACGGTAATCAGACGGAAAACAGGGCAGGATAGAGTCAGGGAGTCACAAAAGCTTGTCTAGTGTGTAGCGTAGGTTCGCAGATGATCTGACGAGTGTTGTCAGGAAGGCGGGGGTTTAAAAAGAGTACAACAGCCAATTAGGGTCCGTGGCTATTGGCGCCAAGGGAGCAGACTCAGGTGCCCCGCATCAGTAATCATGACATAGATAGATAGATAGATAGATAGATAGATAGATAGATAGATAGATAGATAGATAGATAGATAGATAGATAGATAGATAGATAGATAGATAGATAGATAGATAGATAGATAGATAGATAGATAGATAGATAGATAGATAGATAGATAGATAGATAGATAGATAGATAGATAGATAGATAGATAGATAGATAGATAGATAGATAGATAGATAGATAGATAGATAGATAGATAGATAGATAGATAGATAGATAGATAGATAGATAGATAGATAGATAGATAGATAGATAGATAGATAGATAGATATTTTTTTTGGTCATTTTGAGTTTCGGTAGTTTGTATTCTTCCTTGCAGTTTGTAGCACCTATTATGTGTTGCGCTACATGATACAGTGACATCTATTAATCAACACACATTCACACTGGCCCTTTAAAGTTGCTTAGTATAAAAAGTCGAACGTTTAAATGAGTTTAGAGGTGACTATGGTGTGAAAAAAAAACGCTGCTATAATTTAGTAGTATAGTAGATTTTTTTAGAATTATTTATTATGTAAATTTGTGCATAATCTTACATAATAATTGGGAATATATTGATTAAAGCAACAACATCAAAATCTGAAGTGCCGTTTGGGAAACAAAATAGTTTTTTTTCGTGAGCCGAACCGTGTGTGCCGATTCTCTTAAAAGAGCTGCAATTCCGAAGACTACTGTGTATTTGTGCACACTTCATATTGCTATGGAGGCAAAAATGTGTTTACGCGCTCAATAACCTCAATCTTAAATCATTATATTCTTGTAGGCTAGTATTCCAGGAAGTCAGTTCCCATGCGTGTCTGCAGGTGTGTTTGTGAGTTTGATGCTGTGCACTTGTGTGTGTTGGAATGTCAGCTGTGAATGACAGTAATGTCATACATGGATGCAATTACTGGCTCTGTTTGAGTGATGACATGAGTTATATTCACCTGTAAATGTACTTGTGTCATGCACAACGTTATTTATATGGAGGATCATTCGACGAATGAGGAAAGTTCGACGTTAAAAAAATGTGATTTTAAGGTCATTGACCCACAAACCACTTTATTGCTACCCAAATTTGCTTATTTCATTTATCACAAAACCATTCAAATCAACCCTATTAGAGGAGCTGTACAAAATTCTGAACTTTTTAACTTGTATAATGCCATCATTGCAGCCTCCGTCAGCTCGTTCACGGTGCGCGTGCAACTACGTGCAATTCTTAGAAGCGTTCAAACAAACTCTTCTTTTTTCATCTTTCTTGAGGTTTGGGTTGCAACAATAAAATCTTGCCTCGAGACTTGAATCTTAGTCCAATGTTACATTATCTTGAAGCAAGACTTTCTTTGCATGTGAAAAAACACTCCAACGATCATATTCGATTTCAGTTTCGGTAAAAGTTTGCCACTTCAGTTTTTTTTGTGTGTCTTTGCATTTGTTTTTGTTAATATTGTGGAGATGGATTGTATTTTACATGTAGATATAGTTTTTTTGAGATAACATGTGATGGGTGGGTGGATTTGCGTGTGGGTGGATTTGCTGGATCCCTTAACCACTAAGGCCTGGTGGCATCCATCCCTCTCCAGGCCAACTACTGCTTTTTAAAAAGGTTTGCCTGTAAAGTATTATGACTTTTTAGGAGTAAAATAAATCGTTATCCTACAGTTTTAATTTTCATGAATTGGGGTATTTTTTGTCCATTTTGAAGCGTTTTTAAAATTACTAATTGAATTGTAACTTAATAACTCGTCAAATGTCATGTCCTGCATGGTTGTCATCCGCCCAGCTGGCCCCGCCCCTTGACATTGGCTGAGACGCATTGGACTGATTGCTCTTGGAGTACTTAAGCGCGCTCCTTTGTACTGTGCGTTGCTGGAAAGTTTGTTAAACCTGGTTAAACTCCGTGAGACCTCTGTAAGACTTCTGTGAGACTTCTGTGAGACTTCTGTGAGAATTCTGTGAGACTTCTGTGAGACTTCTGTTAAAACCTGTTAAAACCTGTTAAATGCCTACTTCTGTGAATCTGCCCGTATTTGATCCTGTTTTTTTTGGTCTGATCCGTTTGTTTGTTTTTTACAACTTGTCTTTTGTTTGGATTTCTAATCCACTCCGCGACCATCGATCCCCGAAACGAGTGTGCGCACCCGCCTCATCCTTCCCCCAATAAATTGTGAGTACGTTTACGCGAATGGGTCCTTTTTCCCTTTTTCCTGCTCCGTTTCGTGACATCAAATCACTCATTCAGAAAGTAACATAACGGCTTAGCTCACAAATAATAAAATTCATTTGAACTGACTTACTGATTGACTCAGTCATTCATAATTCTAATACATTTTTAAATGTTTTTTGTGACAAAAGAGGACAAGTACAACTGTTGACGAAAATTAAAAGAAAATATATATGTGAGCTTTAAATGTGCATTTACTACCTTTGCCAACACTCACAAACATTACGGGGTTGAAATATTTTAAAAAGGTCATCGACTGAACCTACTCAGGAACAAAACAAACTCCCCCTTTGTTTGTTAAATATCAACCATAAATGAGTCATCAGCTTACCTAAAGAGAGTTGTGTTATTTAGCGCCTTCTAGTGGTAATAAAAAGCTTAATTTATTAAAAAAAAAGGAAAACACATGAACTATTATCATAAACATGCATTTTTAAAGACTCATAGGTCAAAAATGAGCATTTTTAAAAAATAAGCTTCATCTAAAGGGAGGTGACATAATTGTCCGCCATTTCGCTGCTACAGTGGCCCTAAAACCTCAAAATGGCAAAGCAGAAAAATAAAAATGTGCGTTTATGTCACTTTGAGTCTCTGTGGTTTGTGCATTTTAGCACTCTTTTTCAATTGCACTACACCTGTGGTCCAATAATACACACTGTCCCTTTAAGATCCGTTCTAATGACAAACAATCTACTTACAGGGCAAATTGATTTATCAAAGAAACAACTCAAATGGGTGAAACCATCTTGGTCAGGGGTCTCCAAAGTGGTGTTGGGGACCAAGTAGCCCCCTAAGACCACCTGAGCAGCCCGCGGACACGTACTGAAAATAGCTGACCAGTGACGGATCACTGCAATTTTCTAGTAAATTTGATTTCTTACTCACGTGATGTTTTAATGGTTGACTTAACTTCTAATGATTTAAACCAAGTAATAACGTCGTACCAACATAGTAATAACACAAGTTGTTATTTGAGAAATGTATAACAAAATGGCAGCCATTTGCGCCAATCAGTAACATAAAAGTAGCTCCCAGCCTCAAAACAGTTGGTGACCCCTGATCTAGTTATACAATGACGTTGACCAGTGGTAAGGGCCTCGGCGTTTTTACTATCCTGGGGCAGGGCAAAAAGAGTAAGGGCCCCCAGGGGCCTCTTTTTCCTGAGGAAGCTACACAACAACCTCATGGTTAACTATTTACAGGTGTTCTGTGGACACTGTCATCCGAAAGTGCATCGCAGCATGGTGCTCTTACCACACCGAAGGCTCATTAAATTTACCCTTCTCATATGGGAGGTCCTCATAACTAAATATAAGGGTGACATTGAGCAGACCCACTGTTGTCGAGGAGGGGCCCTAAAAATCTTCCTGGCCGGCTACTATTTATGTTACCCCCATTTGTAAAGAACTACAAAAAAGAAGCCGGGGCACACTACCATTAAATGTTATAGCACATGTAGTGGGGGATTGGAATTAATTCATTACAAACTCGCAAAAAATATCTATCTATCTATCTATCTATCTATCTATCTATCTATCTATCTATCTATCTATCTATCTATCTATCTATCTATCTATCTATCTATCTATCTATCTATCTATCTATCTATCTATCTATCTATCTATCTATCTACTCGAATGTTTTAAGATTTTTTAGGTGTCCTTTAAAAGGTTTCATTACAAAATTTAAAATTAAATATGTTCTCTGTCAAGTAAGTGTTAATAATGCCCAAGTGTGTCAAAATCACCTGGATCGGGAACACCGGTGCTCAGGATTTGGCGCCAACAGCCAGGATAGCTGATTGGCGCACCCTGTCCATTTGAATCCTCAGCTTCCGGAAACAAGCTGTCTGATTGTACTATGCTACCTGTTGCCATCTGCTCAGAGAGCCCGTACCTCCGACTCTTTGCCTGCCTCCTGTTTTCTTCTACTTGATCTCCATTGCCGACCTGTTTCCGAATTTGCCTAAGACTTGCCCTGCCCGTCTGACTCCTGATCACTCTTCCCAACACGACGACGCCCTTCTTTCCAGCCCCGACCAACAACACGACGATTACGCCTGTCCACGACCATTCCCGGCAAGCCTTCATCTGCCTGTCAAGCTTCGTCAATCCGTCAAACAACGAATCGAAGAATCACGCCTTGTCATTCCTTCCTTCCAATATAAACCAAGAAACGAGTGCAAGTGATCTCAGTTTTCCTTCCATCTGACAAAGTGAGCCTTTATATGTATTTTCCTCCGCACCTATCTGCTTTCATGTTACTTTTACCCTTGATGTTCCACCGAGCGCATTACCCTGGAGGAAAGGAGGCAATGGGGATGAGGACAGGTAAGCAATTTCACGAATGTGCTCACGGTTTTCTTTTGTTCTAGGATGAAAATGTTGTCGCAGGTTCGATTCCCAGCTCCTCCGTGTTATATGTCGAAATGTCCTCGGGCAAGACACTGAATCCCTAATGCCCCCGATAAACAGGTAGTTAGTTGCCGTGCATGGCTGACGCTGCTATTGGTATGTGAGTTTGTATGAATGGGTGAGTGTGAAACACATTGTAAAGCACTTCGGGAGGTCTTCAGTGACTTGAAAAGCGCTAGATATAAATGCAGACCATGAAAGTAAGAAAAGGACTGCTTCACACACACCCAGATGCCAACCCAAACCAGTCAAAGAGATGAAAATATTTTTTCGAGCGTGTCTAAGGATTTCATATGCTTGCACTCGCAACAAAAGACGCTTGACAGAGGCTGCAATGATGATTTCAGCCAGAAGATGGCGTCAGCAAGTAAAATATTTTGAAGTTACAGAAACCACCTTTATGTACCCAATAGTGTTAGGCAAGAATAAACATGAAACATGAACATCTAAACTAACAGTAGGTTTTGGAAACAACAACTGCTAAAAACACCATCCCAGCTATCTTCGGGCAGTGGGTAGGGGACTCACTCCCTCATTCACACCTAGGGACAATTTGGACCGGCCAATTAACCTAACATGCATGTTTTTGGAATGTGGGAGGAAATCGGAGCGCCCGGGGGAAACCCACACAATCACGGGGAGAACATGCAAACTCCACACAGGAGGTTTGATTTCATGACCTCAGAACTGTGCCGCACACGCGCTAACCACTGCCCCACCGTGCTGCCCCAGATGAACTAACAAAAGAATGAAACAAACCTCAAAATCACAATGAGTATTTAGAATTTGTGGATTTAGTTACTGCAAATCATTTAAATATAAATCATGTCTTTAAATGTCCACGGCCTGAAAGAGTAGCACCCACACTTTATTAACATTGCCATGTGATACATTTGATGCAATGCATGTAATCAACTTTGTGAATCTAAAAGTTGGCCTGTGCTTGTGCGAATTATTTTGCAGCACTTTTGAAAACGCTCATTCATAAAACAATTTGAGTGGCCAGACAAGGATTTATGAACTTGATGAAAGGCTTTGTGTAATTTTCAAATCATATGTGTGTCTCTTTGGCGGAAATATACAACGCTTTGAAATTGAACATGTGCATGGACAAGCTGTGTATAGAGTGAACAAGTCTGAGCGAGAATGAATGTGGCCTTTTTATGGCTCTTAAAGTCGACAGGATGAAAGACATTTCTACACTGTACAACTGAAACTATGTCTGCCAGGGTTCTGAATATTTCTGAATGTTGAGTGAATGTAAAGCAATTGATCTTTGGATTCAAAGTAGTGTTTTGATATCTGTCTGTCTGTCCGCCCATCCATCTGTATGTCCATATGTCTTTGTTTATCCATCCATCCATCCATCCATCCATCCATCCATCCATCAATTCATCTATCCATCCATTCTTCCTTCCTTCCTTTGTTCCTTCCTTCCTTCCTTCCTTCCTTCCTTCCTTCCTTCCTTCCTTCCTTCCTTCCTTCCTTCCTTCCTTCCTTCAATCCTCTGAGTATTTATTTCATGCTAGCTAACAACCAAATGTTAGCCTAATGATGACTAATAGATAAGGAGACAGTTGTAATGATTCAAAAAATGACTACTTCTGTACAGTCTGTACTCTGTATGGACAAATGCAAGGGCAATGAAAAGAAATAAATAAAAGAAAAGCAGGTAGATTGTTTTGATTGGGAGCAATTCTCCCAGGAATGCTACACCCTAGGTCTTATACATTTACCACAACTGTTTGTCAGACTCTGATTAACAAAGCTGTCCATGATAAATGATAGATATGACAAATATTGGACTATCTGGTAATAACAAATCATACTGTTACAACTGTACACTTGCAGAGTTACAACTGGGTATGCTTCTAACCAGGGTTGGGTAGGGTTACTTTAACTTGATTACTTTCAATTACTTTTGGATTACTCCAATACCAAATATGCTAATAAAAGACAAAATAAACTAAATATGAATAAAATTACTAAATTTTGGGCAGGCTTGGGGAGTAACGGAATACATGGAACGGCAAAAATGATGTTGGCAAGCTGTTTGGATTTATTTTCATTTTGTCGCATTTTATGTTAGTTTTGCGGAGATCAAAGAGATCAAAGCCAGGAAAGAAAGCTTACCACGTGTTGTGAGTCATAATTTTATTCATATTTAGTTTCTTTTGTCTTTTATTAGCATATTTGGTGTTGGAGTAATCCAAAAGTAACTGAAAGTAATCAAGTTAAAGTAACCCTACCCAACCCTGCTTGTAACACTGTGTAATGTGTATCCCTCTGTTTGGGAGACTCTCACGCCACTGTACCATTGATGTCTGCTTGTAGAAGACAAATGAATGTACAATGTATAAAAGTTTGAAATGACTAGCAAAACAAATCATAAAATGAGGAGGGAGAAAGTAAAATGTGTTACAACTGTGCCCGGCCTCCCCTACTGGGTTTTTTTCATCTAAGTGGATGTTATATCAATGTTTCATCTTTTTGACATGGACCTGTCATGAACCGGAACAGGAGGAGAACCCAGATGCGTAACGCTTCTCACACAAGCTTTATTTTACAGGAAATGGGGCAGTCATGCATGTTAACCCAAAAATGCCAGTGATTCGGCAAACGTTGGGTGGAAGACGTAAGGCAGCAGTCTGGCGAGGAATGACAGGAAGCCAGAGGTCGACGATACCAATAGCATAAGCAGATATCGGACAGATGGGGTTAATACCGGACAGGACGGGACAGACAGGATTGATATCAGGCACTGGAGACTGGAGTCTGATAACAATCAAGACGAGATAGACGGAAACGATACCAGATACTGGAGATTGAAATTAAACAGGACAAACTAGACGGGAACGCTAACATACACGGGAGATCGATAACAAACAAAAAAAATAGCCAGGAACGAAACTGGAGATCGATATTAAACAGGACGAAACAGACGGGAACAATGCCGGACAGGAAACACAAGCAGGAAACCGAACAGAGACAAAACTCACGTCTTGCAGGTGCAGAGGTTCGTTGACGGACTGACAAAGGGTGAGTGAGAGCACAGAGCTTAAATAGGAGGGAAGTCAACGAGCCGCATCTGGCACCAAACGGGCAGGGCCAATTGGGCGACATAAGCAACCGTGACAGGACCTTCTGCTCTCTTGAATAACAAGATTACAAAACCGATTTTTAGAATAAGTTTACAGTTTATTGGTGACTGAAAGAAACATGTTTTCCACCACAGTGTCATCTGTTAGATTTATTATTGTACTTCATAATTCTATATGCAGTTTTGCGACTTTATTAAAAAGTCAATACTATACCACATTTTACTATCCTGGGAAAATATTGCATTTCTTTAATTCAATCCAGTCAAACTTAATAGTCATGTACAACTACAACATTCGGGGCACTTTTATATTGAATATGGTGTACCGTTAGTTTTGGAATATACAAGTGCAAATCCATTTCCATAATTGATTTATTGATGAGTATGCTACTAGTATGCAACAGTACTTTTAAACAGCATTTACGCAAACATATACACACACATTACCAGAAAACAATTTGAGCTTTTGAGTGTGTTCCGTGTGTTGTGCGCTCAATGCTGTTTCAGATTGGTCACAGTACCTTCTCATTTTCGTCACGATTCCCCCGGTTCCTCTTGAAGCAATAAAACCCCCATAAAGATACAAATGTTGGGAATACGATAAATATATCACATATCCAATATTTCAAAGGCCCAATGTGTAATATTTGAAAACTAGATGGCACTGTGTTGTCTGGTACGAGCGAGGGCTACTGATACACGGCAAATTGGGCGGCAGGATGCCGGAAGAACATGATGCCGATCCAAGAAGGGATTCCACGGTGAAAAAGAAATACATATTCCTCGACCTATGAATATATAAAAAAATAACATTGATATGATAGTTCATGCATTTTTGTCCAGTATTCAATTTTTTTTCTTGGATGACAGTTTTTTGTACCTCTAGGAGGCACGAAATATTACAGACTGTCCCTTTAAGTTACGTGAAAGTGTGTCAGGTGACACCTCGAAGAGTCCAAGTGCAGTGTGCACTGAAAATTGAAAAATAATGTCACGACCACGACGGAATCAGGACCCAATTGCATAACGTTAACCACAAGTTTTATTGATAGAAAGGGGAAGGGCAGCGCCCGCGATTCGGTGCTCGCTGGACGCAAGAAGCAAGTTGCTCTCGCAATCGGATTGTGATCCGAATACGGAAGTGGATCTTATGTAGCGGGAGAAGGCGGTGTCAAAAACGGAAACAGGTCGACAGGAGAGCAAAACGTGGTCGGGATCAAAACGGGTCGTAAGCCGGGACGGGAGAGAAGACGTGGTTGGGATCGAAAACAGGTAGTAGCCACAGACAAACGGGGAGATCAGGAACGGACAGGGGGAAAAACGGGTGCAAAAACGGGACAGGCGGGAGTCAGGGTCAAAAAGGCTTGCCTTGTAACAACAGAGGTTCGCAGACGGACTGACAACCGGAGAGTGACAGGACTGGGTTTAAAAAGGGACAGGGAGCAAATCAGATAGCCTGCAGCGGCTGGCGCCAAATGAGCGGGCACAAGTGATTCAAATCTGTAATCATGACAAATAATGTATTTGTTTCATATTTCTAATGATCTAAATCAATTGTGGCGGGTTTTAGGCACGGGCGAGGCCGACAGCCTCCTGGGCGGCTTTTTTACCATGACACAAAGGGGCGGTACAAAATCTTCCGAAAAAATAAAAAAACAATTACAAAATATGTGCGCCAAAGATAATTTGTATAATCTAACAACATATGACTTTGCCTATTGTCAAATGGCCGCCCCGTCGTTGCAGCTTTGACGCCCTTTCTTACTGTAAAGGTGTGGGGCGCGTATGAGGCTGAGACAAGAAAAAGTTTAAGGAAGGGGCGGTGTCTGGGACACTTCACCTTTGACTGGGGGAGGAGAAAGATTTTCTTTACTACTTCTATAGATAAAAAAATAGTTAGCGGCTCCTGCTTTTCAAATATTGCACAATATTCATAACTTCCAAAATACAGGCCAACTACTGCGCACTATTCTCAGTTATGGTGGCTCAGACTGAGAGGAGCTTTTCAAAACGGGAGTTGATAAAAATGTACCTGAGGTCAACCGTGTCTTAGGAAGTGCTCACTGGCCTTGCTATCATCAGCATAAATCACAAAATAGGGGAGCAAATTGCTTATGACGATTTTATCAATGAATTTGCATCAGGGAGAGCTGGAAAAGTCAGGTTTTAGTTTGTGTGTGTTTTTTTGCATTATACAACTACATTTTCTTTAGTGTGTTTTCCAATGTGTGTAATTGTATGATTTGCTTTATAAGAATAAATTTTTATTTTATATGTCGGGGTCGGTTGGAAGTAGTCTCGCCCAGGAAGTAATTTAGTGTAGAACTGCCACTGGGCATATAAATGTTCCAAAACACTTGGCATTTCCACGACTACGTTTCCTACAAAGCATTGCGCTAAGTTACGTCATGACAGTTAGCCAATCATATCCGCTCATATGCGGAACTTTACGAAAGAGGGAAATTTAGTTTCTTTGGGGGTCTATTTAGAATCTTACCTTTTTGGTGTCAAAAACAAAACGATACTTTCTTTTGGTATTTAAGGGTAAGTTTGCTTGAATTTGATAACTATCACGAGTCATGAGTAAAAGAAAGAATCCGTGTACGGATAAAATATCGAAAAGTACAACGTATTTATTTTAATTTAACTTGTAGAAATAATACTACTCGTTCGTATGTTGTCCTTGTTATTGTGTTCGTTCAGATGCCCTCCAATATTTTCACAGTTTATTAAAACGGGGCAGTGCAATGAAATCGAATGTGATGTTTTACTGATTTGATTATACTGGAATAACATAATCAGCAGTGTCATAATTGAAATGGCAAACGGACTCCGACCTAAAATTCACAATTTTGGTCGTGCAAATCTTCACAGATAAACTATTTGACCAGCCACACCTTGTTCCTTTTCTGGAAGGTCTCTGGGCAGCCCAAAAAAACGCGAAGAGCTCAATTTTTGCATGGATATTCTGGGCAATTTATGTGGTCGTGTCAGCACTTTAAGCACTGAAAGAATATGCTGTGCGATTCCATCTCAGGATAAAAAGTTGCATTGATCATGTTTTGTTGAGAGCAGTTTAACCTCTAAATTGTGCTGTGCAAGTATTTTTTTACAGCTAATGTTATATTTTACTAGTTATTTATTTTGTTGTTGTGCTGTATACAGCTCTTTGAGACTTTTTGTGATAAAGGCCTATACAAATAAATATGACTTGACTTGCAGAAAGGTGTGCTGGCCAACAAAAAATGAAATAATAAAGATATAAACATCAGTAAAAACATCTTGATAGGAACATAATCTTGGGCTGGCACAGCCTCAATTCACCACACATACAATGGATAAAAGATTTTGTTTCAAGGTCAACTCCCCGGCATTCACATGTATTTAGTTCAAAAATATTATTCCGGGAAGATAGATAGACAGATAGATAGATACTTTATTCATCCCCGTAGGGAAATTCACACTTCCAGCAGTCTCCTTTGTTGTTTATTAACAGGATACCCTCGGGGTGCTTTGTTGTAGTTTAGCCACAGCGGAGTGGATGACTTCACACGCTAGTCCAAAAGTTCGACGTCCGTGCGGCAGATGCAAATCTTTGTGCCCAGGGATACACCACCTCGTGTTAGCTCCGGATAGCAGCTCCGGTCCGGGTAGCTCCGGGTTTATAAAAAAAAAAAAAAAAATCATGAAATCGTGTAATTTGCCTTAGTGAAACATTTTGCACCTCTAGTAATTAATTTTTTATAATTGTCTAACTGAAACCCTGAAAAAAGAAAATGAGTCGATTTTTTTTTTCCTAAAGATTGCGTACTCTAAAAGTACAGTTTTGTCTCATAACACTTGGCTTAGCCGTTGCCATGGTAATGTTTGTGAACTAGCTGCTATGACATCACAAAGGTTTGAAAACAACATTTTAAAGGGCCTCTGCTGTCTTGGCTTAACTGTTCGTGCCAGTATTTGTGCAAACTGCTGTTGTACAAAAATCTGTTGTTTTCATGTCTATCCCCAGTGGGGTGCCCAGTATGTTCTCTCGCCTGATGCTATATGCCTTTGACCTGTATGACATGGCCCGCCAGAAGATGTTCGGCGTGTTCTTTGCGGCCGAGAAAGAGTGTTTGGTAGAAAAAGTGAAGAACTTGCAAGGGCAGCTCCATTGTCAGGAGGAGCGGGTCAAGTCTCAAGGACCAGCCATCCAAAACCTCTGTTGCAAACTGCAACTGGAAATGGATGAGTGCAAAACCCTGTGGGACCAGGTGGAATACTTGACCAAACAGGTGGAAATGGAACAGGCGCGAAAAAAAAAAGAAAGTGATCTTCTTCAAAAGGTGAGGGACATGTGCTTAATAGACGACGATCAGAGAATGAGAACACTCCAAGAACTAACCTTAGAGGAAGACCACGAGGTCACAGAAGCTCCGATGCAACCCTTCCTGAAAGAACGGGCGGAAAATGACGAGGAAGAGCGAAGTTGGAATGATGTTTTTGTGGCCGTGATGGAAGCAGAGAGCCAGCTGTCTTATCAGAAGGGCCTAGAATTTATGTTGGGGATGAAGGACCAGGAACTCCGCAAACAAGAAGCCCAAAACAAACTGCTCGAGTGGGTCATCAAACAAGAGATGGAGTTTTCTGCTTATTACAAGAAAGAAATGGAGAAGCTCTGCAAAAGCAGCTAAACTGGCATTAGGGCTTCACAATTAACCAAACTCTAATTGATATTGCGACGTGACGTAGTGAGATTTTGTAATTGCAAGACATTGTTTTTTTCAACGATTTTTATTTATAAGGATTTCTATTTTTATATTTGGCTCACTAGAATTGTCACAATTAGGGTTTAACGGCACTAGCGGGGCAGTTTCTAGGCAGCACGCAAAACACCCACTTGTGAGCGTCGTGTGAGCAGACAGCAACCCTAACAAAGCTCCCCAGAAGAGGGCGCTGTTTACTAAAGTTTAAAGCATGTCGGTATTAAGTAACGGTACTCACAAATAAACCGAACTTGCACAGAAAATGCACATTTCTATTTAAATTGAAAATCACATAAAAAATGCAATACTAGTCCGAAAAATCGCAATTAGGTTTTTTTTTCCCCAAAATAGTTCAGTTTTAATTGGCATTTTAGACTTGAGAATTAATTGAAAAAAAAAAAAAAAAAACTAAGTGAAGCACCCCTCTATGTTGCCATTGAACTCAACTAATAAGTGTGTCTGCCACATGTAATAGTGGATGGATTATCTCTCCTTTTTAGTCTTAAAGTAGGATCCAAGACCGCCTTAAATAAGCGTGCATGACTGTAAAAAATGTGTTCCTTTCCAGTTGCTTTGAAAAAATGGGTAATCAGATCTTAATTATCGACTTATTTGTTTTTTTTTGCTGCTGCTAAATGTTATTACACTGCATTTCATTGCACTATTACAATGCACTATTTTTACAACTTAGGCCAGTCGCCAAGCACTACCTTGTAAATATTTGTGCCTATGTATCCTAAAATTCTTTTATCTTACTTTTCTCATATTTTGTGTGTTTATTAGGTGTTTATCCTGGAGTGCCATGTGTAATGTAGTTGCAAACAATGTTCGCTACGTTGTTATCAATGACAAGACAATTCTGATTTTAGAAATGGTCATGTTAGAATAGATCAGCAGCCCAAGTGGTTAGTTTTAGCCAACTTGGAGATGCTTCAACATGCATTCAATTAATAATTGTAACCAATTGATTGTATTAAAATACATTGTGTTCTCTGTAATATGAGTCAGTGCATGTTTAAGCATCCTTGTTTATTTTTTGTAATTTAGTTTTCTAATGTTCAACATTCACCAGATCATGATTATACTATGTGAACGCTTGCCTAATGTCTTTCTTCCCTGTTAAGTTTTTAAACTTTTGTAGAAACTCAAAATGAGGAGAGAAGACATAAATGGCTTGTGAACTTACAAGGAAGACTGGGAGCGAAGCCTTCTGATAGGGAATTCTCTATTTCCATTCTAAAGCCTTTCCCAGAGCCCCCTCTTTTTATTCAATTTTCAAAGCTGCAAAAAACTAATCAGATATCAAAAAACAGCAAAATGATTGGTGGACAGCGACAATGATGTAATAGTCAAAACACAATCAACAGTGTGCATTAATAATTAAAATAAGGACCTGGCATCCTTTAAAATCTCCTTTGCATTTGTGCAATATTAAAAACAATAAATGGATCACCTGAATATTGAAAATGCACACTACATGCCTTCTCTGTAATCATAACTGACTTCTTTTTCCGAAAGGATGTTGGTTGAACAAACTGAGCAATGGCTCAATCGGTGGTCTTGGTCCAGGACTCAGAGGTGCAGTTGTGGCTGAATAGAGTTGAAGCTTGGGAGCAGGCCGACAGGGTGGACGTTCAGAAAGAAGCCTGCCTTCACCTGTGCTCACTGAGGGATTTCCTCCAGCGACTCATTTTGCACATAAATGGCATGGTATGTATTTAAATGTAATTCCATATTCTTAAACATGCAAATTGTGAAAAAATAGTACGTGTTTTTTGCATATATATATATATATATATATATATATATATATATATATATATATAATTTGACGATGCGATTTGAAGACCAAATGTCCTTGTCTTTGTCACCCTGAGCTGTGACATCATTCAAGGATCACCAGCAATTCAGTTGACAATATTGTTTCATGTATTAATTAGTTGTAAAGATTATAAGTTAAGTTTTAGTACTTTGGTAGTGTGCGTTTTGCCTGTGGTACAACACAAAATAAAGGTCCAAAAAAGGGCTAAGTGGCAAAAAACAAGACTAACTAGGACTGTTGAACAAAAGACAGCTGTATCCTCGGCAAAAAAAAAAAACAAGAAACCAAAAGGGTGGCCAACCAAGAAACACGCGGTAGCAGACAGGCTTACTGGGAATCAAGAATGAAAACTGCCAATGGCCATGCCGACAAACGCGCACTCAGCTGTGAATAAACAAATCAAGGCATACGGCAACCTGGCACTAATGCCAGGCTAGCCACACAAACAAAAACATGCAGTGAGCAGGCTTACTGGAAACCAACAACGAAAAGTGGAGACGGATATGGCGACAAACGCGAAGTAGGCAAGGACTAAAGAAATCAAGGAGCACCGCAAAACTGGTGCTAATACCTGGTTTGCTGGCCAAACGCCACACAGTTGGCAGCCAACGTCCGCCAACAGGGAGCAAACTAAACAGTGAAGCCCTTGGTAGCCGCGACACTAACGATGAGCTAGCCGGACAAAATTATACCAACTGCTAGATTCGCACTGTATAGCTTAATGGTCAATCCCAGCTTTTAGGTGAAATCGGATGTTTTTGTGAGATTGTTCACATTTGGGTTGTTTACAGTCCCAACTAAATGGAACTTGTATGTGATCCCCTGTGTAAACCCCACTAGTGTCCTGCATGCACAGAAGTTGACATGTGCTGTCACACGCTATCCGCTCAGGTTTGCAGAAGTACTCATGGATGTTAACGGCGGAGCGTTGTCCCCCCAAATACTAATTATGGATAAATCCAAAATCAGGCTGCACGATGAATTGAAATCTAATCGACATTGCGATGTGACGTAGTGCGATTGTCTAATCACCTAACACTGTTTTTTTTCCAAGGATTCATAGGGGGCAAACCCTAACAAAGCTCCCCGGTAGAGGGTACTCTTTACTTAAATTTGACCTTCTTAGTAATCCTGTAAAATTCACCTAAAACCTCAATCCAAGACGTACCAACAGTAAATTAAATGCTGCTGTTGCCAGTTTGGAGAATATGGATGGTTTCTGTCTCCTATGAAATGTAACACTAAAGTTTTGCCCCCAACTAGAAATATCACTGCAATTGATACTAACATGAGCAATCTAAGTTGGAACACACAGAAATGGTTGGCTCTTATTCTCGCCTGATTTTTTTTTTTTTCATTCACACGCAAGATGATGGTATTATCTTGGTCATCAAAGCGGCTGCCTTTTCCAGCAGCTGCCCTGTTGTTTTATTGTCTGCTCCTATCTTCGGTGTTTTTCTTCCCGTTTTGACAACTACACTATGGATTACTTCTATCCTATGGTCATGGGTTTTAGCGCACAAAAATGCGTCTATTCAAGGAATCAACTCCTTGCCCTGAAGAATTCTCGTGCCGGCGTGATGAAGGGGCCTATCGTGGAAGAAGAGCCGGAGCTAGCTAAGCGGCTAGCGGCGTTATAAGTCTTCGGTACCATCCTTAATCATGGTAAATGAGAACTCACGACCAAATAAGATCATCAAGTGCTGGTGGAAAACAATCGAAGGAAGCGCAGTTGCTGCATTTTGCGGAAACGTGGCTCACGTTTAGCATTCCGGACGCTAACGTGTAGCCACCCGGAGCTATCCGGCTTCAACGCCGCTATACAGAGACACGAAAGCCGGGGGGAATCGGAGAGGAGGTGGACTTGCTAACACGAGGTGGTGTATCCCTGGATTTTCACAAAGAAAAGATTTCCATCTGCCGCAGGGATGTCGAACTTTTGGACTAGCGTGACGTCATCCACTCCGCTACAAGCACCCCTAGGGCATCATGTTAATCTGTTAATAAACAACGGGGTAGACTGCTGGAAGTGTGAATTTCCCTACGGGGATGAATAAAGTATCTATCTATCTATCTTATGGGCATCTTAGCTGGGAAACAGCTGGAACAAATGCATGACACCTTACCTGGTCCTAGGTCAAATATGATTACTATCTGAAAAACTAAGCATTAGTATTTTGCACATTTTAAGTGTTTCCGAAAGTGGACATTTGGAAAGTCATCACTGGTGACATCATACAGACACCTCTTTGCTTAATAACAGTCCGATGGCTTGCAGGCGGGTTAAAGCCTTTCACTAGTATTAACCCTCTGAGGCATAACTGGAATCAAAAATTCAAGTCAAGTCATTTTTATTTGTATTGCCCTTAGATAATCCCATTGGTTGTTATTCCTCAAAATCTTTGAAAATAAAAAGTTTCAATACTGTCATATTCCAGGTATTCCTCATAAAACATGTGCACGACATGATGCCATTAGTATTTTTTCCCTACTAATTATCAACCCCACTCATAGGAGAGTGTATAAACTGATAGGTCATGCACCCAAGGGTTAAGTACTCATAAAAAAAATAACAAGCATAGAAAAATGCACTTTCCTTTTAAAAATCGAAATCACATTGAAATTGCAATACCGGTCTGAAAAATCGCAACTAGTTTTTTTCCCAAGATCGTGCAGCCCTAATTCAAAACCCTGCTTTCCACCTCGTTGAATGCTCTCCCCTGTGGTGTGACATGAATGTAAATATTGTCAACTACCACTAGAGAATACTAGCGCTTTATAAATGAGCGCCACTGTTGTCTACAGGAGTAACGTTGAGCAACATGTTGTAAATCCAGTTGTGATGTTGGCTGTAACAAGTGTTCATCTTCCATGAATTTATAAGTTCAGGATATGTTTTTGTCTGCCGTGGCTGTTGATTTGTTCGGTTCCTCCTGCCTCATTGAACGCCAGAACAGTGACGTCGGTCGCCTATCGATGGTGTGCAGGTCGCATTAATGTGTCTTGACCCTTCACGCTGAAGTCTCATTCCAAAAGATCAGATATAAATCGGATTCAGGACCATATATGAATGTGGCCTGGGCCTGGTGTAAAAATCAGATATGTGCCATTCAGATGGACTTTTATTGATCACATAGAAGTTCGCGTCCATGAAAAAAGATTTAGATTTGTGAACTTAACCTAAAAGGAAGCGAAGACAAGGTAAGCAAGGTTTCAGTTTCTCCAAGAAGGTTAAGTGCTATGCAATCGTTGTTCACTACAATTGCTGTTTGTTGTGTTAACATACCTGTCAACCTCCACGGCTCCATGCCCGTACAAACTCGTATTTTCCCGTACAAAATAATCGTGCACCATATATATATTTTTTTTTGGAATGATGCATGATGGGAAATCCTCAGACAACAGACAGATGCACACAGTAGCATCAAACAGCTCGCTTCGTTTGCAATGAAAAAAAGGATACGGAGATAGAGGCTTCTGTGGCGAACTCCTTTGACTTGATTGATTTGCCATTTCGTGATAGTCGGTGTACAAATTTGTCTTTTTCTGTCCAGATTTCCTTGTACGTCGTACTCATCTTAAAATGCATAAAAAACTTACTTTGTACGGCAAAACCGTACAGATTGACAGGTATGTGTTAATGGGATTTGCCATTTTGAAAGTGTTGTGTTCCTTCAATTGTGTCACAGCTATACGAAAACAACCCAAATAGGTAAACTTCAAAACTAACTTTCCTGTGTGCACGGGCGTGTGGAATACTTTGCAAGATGTTTGTACATTTGTGGGGAGGAACACTACACGTTCTGTGCCTAATTGAAAAAAAAAAATCTGTTTGGGAATATCTTTAACCTGCTTCAGATAAATTATCAATTGACTCAGCAGCCAAATGGCCGTCAGATTAATGATGCTAGGTAGTCTGAGTACACCCACACAAGCCCCGGCACACATTCTCAGCCTCTGTCCATGCCAGCTAGTGAACAGTAATTCCAGCGTTTGGAGGCCAACAGAGGTTGTTTTGTGCACTGCTGAGGTCGTCTTGTGTCTGGCCGGCATCGCAGCAATGTTGAGATTTTCAGTTGATAGCCCCGTTGGGACCTGCAGCGCTAACCTAATGTATCCCCAAATAAGCTGCAGCAGCCTAGGGAAGGAAAGGGGGTACATAACCAAAATTTCAGTGTTGACTCTCAAGTGCTCTTATCAGCTCTCGGTAATAGAAACTTTCTTGAATTTTCTTGATGATCTAAGACAGGGGCCTGGAACGTATGACTCGCAAACCAGATATGGCTCTTTTCATGAGTAAATTTAGCTTGGAGATGTTTTAAGGACCATGGTAATCTTCTCTATTACTTTCCATTTTTAGTATAAGCAAAGAATCAGCGACAGTGTTAAACAATTGTTCGTTCCAGATCTTACGGAACAACTAAAGTTTACACTCACGTTGTTATCCCAAAAGTCCCCATTTTGGCTGTCTCCAAGGAATCTTTTGTATCAAGTGTCGGGAACATTTTATACCATATTTGATAGAGCCATACCATATATTTTAAGACAAAATTCAACAAAGCTGCCAAACTTGCGCTCCAGACAAAAGCTAATTTTTCAACGCGTTATATTTCACTGTGTGATATTTAATAGTTTGATGAAATTTATAAAATAATAATAATAAAGTTTGTGTCCCGTATCAATATAAATATACTGTACAGCTTAAAATTTGACTCCCACTCTCAGCTACTTAAAGAGTGTTGAGGTTCATTTTGACCGTCATTCTTGTCCTAAATAATGGTTTCAAATAAGGTGCAAGCAAAGTTATGTAAAAATGTCCCAATATACTGCAAATGAAAAGAATACCTTCTTTTCATTTGGCACAGACAACGCTGGACAGAGAAAAGAAAGGGCGTGCGCTTTCTGCATAGCTCCGCCTTTCAAATCGTGCAAGTGTTTTAGGGTGTTTACACTTTGTTCTGTGGGTTTTCATCTTAAAGTGTCTCAAAAGTGAGCATACATTGTTTAATAAGCTTCTATGTAGAGGATTCTTTAGAGACATACAGTCAAAATGAGGTCAGTTGATGTGACACGCTGACTGTAAACTTGTCGAGACTGGGGCCTATGTATACCAGACTGAACTCTTTGAAACATTAGGGCTGCTTTAGCTTTGCAAGTAAAAAAAACTGCAACGCACGTATCTTATTTCAAACAGCATATGTAATTGAGCTGAATTCTATCTCCGAGCCAGATTTACTCCTGAAAAGACGCATATATATGGCTCGCAAGCTATAGCTTTCCGTTCCTGCTTCATATGGAAGCTCCTTAAACAATTTATAGTCTCTGTTAAGTGACTTTTTGATGAAAATCCACCGAACAAACTATAAACACCTGAAAACGCCAGCATAGCACCCAGAGCAGTTTTATTAAGTGAACGGTAGGGTGGGTGGATGTCTACACTTGGAGCACTCCCCAAACATATCCGTATCTTTCTTGTTTGCAGTAATGTGTGACATTTTCATAAAAGAAAGCTGCCCGCACCTTGTTTTGAAACCACTATTTACCAAAAAAAAAAACGAGCGTCAAAATTAGCCTCAACTATTTTAAGTGAGGGCAGTGGTTAGCGCGTGTGCGGCACAGTTCTGAGGTCATGAGATCGAACCTCCTGTGTGGGAGTTTGCATCTTCTTCCCGTGCTTGCGTGAGTTTCCTCCGGGCACTCCGGTTTCCTCCAACGTTCCAAAAAAACATGCATATTAGGTTAATTAGCCGGTCCAAATTGTCCCTAGGTGTGACTGAGCGAGCGATTTGTCTGTCCCTGTGTGCCCTGCGATTGGCTGGCAACCAGTTCAGCGCGTAATTAATGGATGGATGGATCTAAAGTGACTGCGGAAGGACACATTTAACTGGTATATTCATTGATATGGGGCACATGCTCTGGCTTTATAATTGTTTCGAAAATTTGATCAAATCATCTACTGTAATACAATGAAATAAATTTGTGCTTAAATTTGAGCTTTTTATCAAGAGAGCGGGCATGGTGGTTGTGTTGAAATACGTCTTTAAATATATGAATTGAAGTATGGGCAAAAGGGGAAGCCACTTCGAAACTGCTGTCCCCAGGAATAGGTGTGCTAGAAAATTCTAAGGACAGCATGCCTTATTTACGTAGATGATGCAATTGTGTTATTGAATGGGTGTTCCAATCACCACTCGTCACTTAAAGCTAATAATGACCAAAGGGGATAATTTGAACTGGATCAAAGGGAAGATTGAATATTCAATGTTAGGAATGGGAATATTTCGTAATATACATGCGCGATAGCCCAACTGGGCCAATATCAGTTGGCCAGCTCACAGACTGGCTAAACGGTGAAATTAATCAAATTGTTTGTGTGTTTCTGAAACTGACACTGAACAAATGAATCTACTTTGACATAGGTAAAAAGTGCTGGATTTTGCTACTTTATTCCTTTTCCTATTCTACAAAAGCAAAGTCCGGTTGGACTAGTCAACTACTATCTAATGTTTTGTCATGATCAATTTTATACTTAATGATAAAATAAATCTAATTTGGTCCTATCCCTCCACAAACAAAAAAACAAAACATAAAGAAGTGTACATGGTTGGCGGTGTAATGTTAACATAATGAATCTATGACGATCCGCATTAGGTCTCTTCAACAATGAGGTAAATAAAGTCAAGTCACAAGTCGGACCAGCTCAGTAGCCTAGATGGTAAGGCGCCCGCTTTGAGACTGGGAGGTTCGGGTTCGCGCCCCGGCCGAGTCATTCCTAAGACTTAAAAAGTGGTCGGCGGCGCCCTCTCTTGGCTGCGGCTGCATCGGGTCAGGTGCAATCGACATTTCGTTCTGTGTACATTGTTACACAGAATGACAATACAAGGAAATTATTATTATTATTATTATTATTATCTTTATTTGTATAGTCCTTGATCACAAGTAGGCTCAAAGGGCTGCATTGACCACAGATTATGATTACACCATCCCCTGATCTAAAACCTACATGAGGGCAAGGAAAAACTCAAAAACCTCAACATGAGGAAAATGAAGAAACTTTGAAGGGACCGCACATGAGGTAATTCCCCTTCCAGAATGACCAGGCTGCAATGGATTTTGCAATAACAATTAATACACAGACATCATCAACAGGAAATATAGGTCATTGATAAGCTATAGAATAGAAGTGTGTTTCAAGCCTAGATTTAAACAGTTCCACTGAGATTGCAGATCCAATCTCAGGGGGAAGAGCATTCTACGACACTGGGGCCCGAATGGAGAACGCTCTCAAACAATGCGGTTCTCTTCTTGGCTCTTGGGATCACTAGTAGAACAGCATTTTCAGAGCGAAGGCTCTGGACCGGAACTTAGGGGGAAATTACATCTGAAAGATATGAGGGATCAAGTCCATGCATGATTTTGTATAATACCAACAGAACTTTAAAATCACATTTTAAAATGAATGCAGGCACTAATTGGGAATGAGCACATAAGATAATCGGTTTGAATCAAAAGCGTTGATTGAGTCCCAAACTAGCTTTAAACTTTTGTTACAACAGAACTTAACGTTAAATTTTCATCATGACTCTATGCATATGTCATGCTGGGGTGGGTATAAAAATTCGAAGAGAAAAGAAAAAAAAGAGCTAGAGAAAGCTGGTATAGTTTAATTGGACTGAAATCCTTTTTACAGGCACACGAGTCATAAAAGACCAGCTGAGGATAGCCTGCTTCTTGGCAGTTTTCTTCATCCCTTGATGACTTCCCTACTTTTTTTTTGTTGCGTATGCCCAAAAAGTAAAATGTTGTAAGAGAACAGTTGCTCTGGAGAGAAATGTATGTTTCTCATTTTTTGTTGATCTCATTAATGGGCCACAATACATTAATTCCACAAGTAACAAAGCTCTCCACGGCCCGGATAAATAGAAAGGAGATGATGAAGTGTAATACAGTCTTACACTTTGTTCTGCTCACTGTGGAAATGCCTCTTTATTGTCATGACTGGTGTTGTTGGGCTTGATGCCAGGAGCAAGTGTTTCATCCCTGTGTTCTTATTAAATTACCAGTGATTTTTTATAGTTTTGTAAGCGTAATCTGATTCTGTCTGTCTTTTATCAAAATACAAAAAACAAGTGTTTTCTTCATTTGTAATTCAATTGTCAACAAGGCTTCAAATATACTAATCTTTTCTCTTAATTTTGTGCTGGTCAATTGTCTTTTTGTTTCGGGTTTTACAGTTTACCAAAAGACAACTGGCTTCTTAAGAAGCAGAGTGGTATTTCAATCAACTTCGTCCATTTAGCAATCCTGTCTTTTTTTATGCTACCTACACCCCAAACCATTTTAAGCCATAGGCAGAAAGGATAAACATTCTCTACTTTGAATATCTAGTTTACCTTTTCCATTTTATATATAATGCCTTTTTCTTTAGTATGAATACACAATATGAGGTTCTTTGTCAAAATATTTACCCCAGAAAGAGAAAATTACATACATTCTCCCTGCCTTAATGGCAACAATGATTTTTTTTTGGAGTACAAAACACCAGGATCGCTAAGAATTTTCACTAGAAATGCCATTGTTTTCCAGGGTAAAATCTTCCAAGCGTCTGGGCTTTGCATACCAATTATGGAAGTACATGAATAGCAATCAGGAAATCTATAAAGGCCATTTCAATGGCACATGCATGTGATTGTAAGAGAGCTTATGCTCTTTCAACACTTTGAGGCCCAGTCAGTTTCTCTGCTTGAGAAACGGCACATTGCCTCAATTACGCTTGCACATGTACATTTACACTGTGTGGGCTTCAATTTCAACCAACTCGTAGTTCTTCAACTTAATTAGCTCACAGTACAAACATGATACAGGGTGATTTAGGTAATACAGGCTTTGCTGTGTTTTGGGATACCGGTGTGTTTTTAAGGTTCAAAATGTAACCCCTTCATTTTTTTTTCTTTTGGCTTGATTCTGTTCCCAACAAAAGTTTCTAAATACTTAAATGTTGTGATCTAAAACCCTACCGCGTACTGGAACTGAAGCCGTGCATTAATGCACGCACTGTGTTTATAAAGAGAACAGTGTCAGGCACCCATTTGTATTTTCATTCAGACACCAATTTACATTTGCTCTTATTGCTACTAATACTATATTGCGTCCTTTGTAGTAATAGTACGGTAGTTTTTGTTGCATAAGTATTTCCGAACTTGCTTCTCCTCTTCACAGATGAAGAGTACAGTGATGAATTTAACATTTTGATTTTATTTGATTAAATACATGTTTGTTTTCACTTTCCCAAGAATTCCACAACAGAGACTATGAAGAAGTTGCCCGCTCTTGGCCAGATTCTTGGCCGCTTGTGCTGGTACCCTGTTGTCACTTCTGATGGTGAGTACGTCTCACAAATCTTGTGAACTGTGGTTAAGTGCGTCTTTTATAAGTTTGTCTATTCTAATTTTCCTCATTTACACTCAGGAACACTTGCTCTTTCTTACCGTAAGAAGAATCTGCAGACTGTCATTTTACAGTATATTATTTATAGAAAAGTTTTTTTTTCTCCCTTTTTTTCAAGATAAAAGCAGGGCACTGATTTTCCAGTGTCTGTGGGAACTGTACTCTGATCACCCAGCAAATGCTTTGGAAAGAAAGGCTAACCAGTGGATACAGGTAGGATATTTATTCAGTAAAAGTGCCAGGCAACCCCCTCAAAAAACTGTTCAATATACATGACCTGTCTCGTTGACCAGGCGACCTTTTAGCTTGTATGATGCCCCACTGGTCTTCATTAAAATTAGCTTGATTTGGCACTTGGCTATAGTGAGTAGCTTTTGACTACAATTCATTTTTTAGTGTAGTTGTATCCAATTGACATCTTGTTGCAGTTGTGGTGCAGTAATAATGATGGTTTTAGTCAATTGATATAAAGTGCAACAGCAGCTGAAATTGGGCAGTTTTCTCTTAGTCTCCTCACCAGGCAAAGATTAGCATTTATTGTGGTCTTAACCACTGAGTGACTTTACTGTGGTTTTTTTATGCTCACCAGGCTGCTCAATCGTTAGGAACTTTATAACAGAGTTCATGAAGTTTTACTTTGTTTTCTTTTGATTATTCATTTGCCATAAATACCATTGCCAATCAAACACCACACATGCAAGTAAACCTTGGATTTTCCATGTGGATATTTTTTTTAGTATTTGAAACTTGAATCAAAGTTCAATGTACAGTATTTATTTTAATCACAATAAAGTTGAAAAATGCAGTTAACCCTAGTCTACCTAGGGCGGGGGTGTCAAAGGCAAACCTATAGAAGTGCTTGGAAAAAAAAACGGAACAAACTGGATTCATCGAATATTGATTTTTTTTTTTTTTTTTAATTATGCATAAAGTCTAGCAAACCTAATTGAACTTTCTGAAAAATAAACAAATATATTCCAATCCAATCAGATTGATAAAGCAATATTTTTAATGGCTCCAGCAGTAATCTTCCATTTTCAACAGGCACAAGAGACACTTTTATTTGATATAAAATCACGCTTGCATGAACATTAAATCAAACTGAAGCTGGTATTATTTGGGCAACATTAGTTAACTAGATTTTATGTTTTTGCAAAACCCATGTAGAGAAAAAAATAATAGCATTTTTTTGTCATTTACTTAACAATAATAAAATAAGTTGCAAGGAGAAGTAAAATAAGGTGAAAACAAATACACAACTATTCTTGATGTATGGTACAATAATGAATCAAGATCATCTCAGAGGCTGGAGAAAAACTTCCTTGAGGATGGATGATTCATGTTTCGTCAATTTATTTTTTATACCAGGAGTCCATCCTAGCCGAAGTATTGCCCCCGACAAGACAATTTTGACACATTGCCATATCTTAGGCTTCAAACTTATAGTATGGATAAAAAACTCAAAATATGATCTAAGAATCAACTAAATGTGAGACACAATCGTGAAAAGAAACCAAATTTATTAAATATTTGTGATCACTTTGTGCTAACAAATAAAAAAATAGAAAAGTAGGCGCTGCAAAAATTTTGGCCCCATTTGAGTTAATACTTTGTACAACCCCCTTTTGCTGCAATTACTGCCACAAGTCTTTTTGAGTATGTCTTAAACATTGGAGACATCTTGAAACTGTAGTATTTGCCCATTCTTCCTTAAAATACGCTCAAGTTCTTTAAGGTTTGCTGGTGTTCAATTTGGAAGAGCATTTTTCAGATCTTTCCAAAACTGCTCTATCAGACTTTGGCTCAGCTGTCCTAACTCCTTTATATTGTTAGTTTTAAACCATCCCATTGTAGACTTTGCTCTATGTTTGGGTCATTGTCCTGTTGAAAGATGAAACCTGTGCGCCATTCTCAGTTCTCTTATAGACTTCAACAAATTTTCTGCCAGAATCACCCCTGTGTTTAGCCGATTAATCCCATCAACTATGACGATATTCCCATCAACCAGAAGCATGATGCTGCCACCACCATGCTCGACAGGCATGGTGTTTTCAGTGTTACTCTCATTTATCCCAAAAGGTTCCATTTTGGTCTCATCTGACCAGAGCACCTTGTTCTACAGTAGTAAAATGATGTCCTGAAATGGATTATATCGTATAAGTTATTGAACTTATAATATCTCTGCGTGTTTCTCTCATTCCTTCTCCCACAGCCTTTGCCAATTTATATGTTTTTTATATACGTCTGGGTTTTGACTTTATATTTGCTGTGTGTCTCAATTAAAACCTGCTTGATGTCTCTATTTCTGGGGTTAAAAGATTACATCTGACTAATCATTTGTCATCCAACAATAGTTTGGTCTTTTATCGCTGGAAACCACGCCCTTTTGGTCTATTTGAAAGCGCGAGCAATTTACTCCAGTTGGTCATCATTGTGTGTAAGCAGGTTAACCTTCGCTATTTGTATTTTGTCAGGCCCACCATGCCTCAAGCTAAATGGGATCGCTTTTGTGTAGGCTCGGCCTCAGAGAGTGCTCACATGGTAGTGATTGGAGTTTGTTCTGTGAACCGATGTGGAGGGTATAACCACATGGCTCTGCCGAAAAAACGCCAATGGCCCGCCGCATGGTATTCCAACTATTTTCTTGTCCCATTTTCAAGACTCCATGATCCCATTTTGTCTGCAAAGACTCCACTCTTTGCGGTGGGCTTATTACTGCCATGCGTTGAAGACACAAAAGCGGAGCAAAATTGAGGCACTGTTGTAGTTTTGGTTCTTTGAAAAAAGAACATTAATGTGGTCCAACAGAAGTGGTTACATCAGAGAAACTAAACTTCTTCAAACCAAAATGTCGTTTAGGAGTGATCTGATCTCTCAGTACTGCGCTCTGCACTCTGCCTTGCATTTATACTAGCTTTTAACAAAATGTACGTTTGTTTGGACCACCATTTAAACCCTGCTACTAAACTTAGTCCAAACAGCCCTTTAAATGCCATTTTTGTCATCAGTTTAGCATTTCCGCTGCTTTGCCTCACTTCATTATCACCATCAGCACCGTCAGCCATTTTCACAGTCAAGGGTCATTTGAATTTATTGGTGTTGTTTATTCAGTTTGTGTATGTATGTGAGTGTTAGAAAGAGATGAGGCCCCTTCTGAAAAATGCTTGTAAAAATGAGGTCCTTTATAACAAAGAATGCTCACATCTGAAGCGCTTCCTCATATGCTGTCCATACATGCTTACCTCCCGGAATGCCTTTTTTTCTTTTAAAGCTTTGCAAATGTCTTTTAAAAACTGCCGTTAGGGTTTTCCCTAATTAGCTTTGACAGTATGAATCCGGCTACAAGCTTAAAAGAATAACCTGCTGCTCCATAATGTCGCCATGACTTCCACAGAAACTGTTGTGTCAGCTTACCACTGAAGATGACGAATCAACACCTGTCAATTTTCTAAAATATTTAGATGTCTCACCAGCAGAATACCATCTCCAAGTACTCAGAAAGGTATTTAATTCTTGGTGATGGTGGCCTTTTTAATACACTGTAAAACATATACATCATCTACAAGAATTAATTTCCCTCTGTTCAGGTGGTGTCACTGTTACAGGCTGACGTGGGACAAAGCTGCAATTCTTTGGCAGGCATAACTGAGAGGTGAGCAAAAATAGTTGGACGAATTGTACCTTGTACATTAGTTACGACTTCTAAGCCTGCCTTTCCAGTAATCTGTTCATTCACTAAGTGATAGGCTTTCTGCTCAGGTGTTCATGTGAAAGGATCGTGGCTGTATGCAATGCTTGCATTCCCCTGATTACTTGCCCTGAGGTTTCACCTCTCATTGGAGCTTTGCTGCAGGGGCCACCCACATGCGCACATGCAACCATACCTCATAGCTTCCTGGAATCTATCAATGCTGCTTATGCTAGGTACTCAACATTTATTTTGTATACATACTGTGCCTTTGTTACAATTCTTTATATTGTGTTTGTATACAATAAAGTTATTGAATATTAGGTTTTTTGTTCAACATTTTGCACTGTAAATCCATGCATATTATATTTTCTTTTAGTTTTTTTTTTAAACAACTTTGCATTAGTTCTCTCTACATGTATGATTTTTTTTTCTCATGACTTTGCAGTAAGTATACTTTTCACCATCTGACTCGTTTTTTTTTCATGTTTACCCAGTCTTGATTTTTTATAACCGCAACTTAATGCACAGAAAAAAAAATACTGTAGATTTAAATGAAGACTACTGTATTTACTACCGCTGATTCTATTTTGGCCCTGTGCCCTTAAAGCTGAGTTCAACCCAAATTGTTTTCTAAACACATCTTGTCTAATTTGTTTAATACTGTATTTGTCGCTATTACGTCCTTCAAACCTCCAAAATTATTTTATTTTTTGGAAGATACATCAATTCAATCGCTGTATTTCCCTCCAAATCTGATATTTTTTTTTTGTACATGTAATTCACAATATACTTTATATTTTAATATTTAGAAAAAACTTAAATAAACCATTGCGGACCGATTTGCAATGAACAAACAAGAACGAGAAAAACAATTATTTGTGGATTCAGAGTTACCGTAAATTCCGGACTATGGCTCACACTTGATTAAAAGACGCACGCTCAATTTTAAGAACTAAAGTTTTTTGGGGATCTTTGGACAATTTCATATTTTGTACAAGCCGCACCAGATTTTAAGCCGCAGACTTTAACCCAATGCCCACCTGGCACCAACCGTGTTAGGAATTTTGGGGTTTTGTTGCCCCCGCACTTCTGAAGCCGTTTTCAGCTTTAGTGTAGGTTTTTACAACACGTCTTTTCGGATCATGTAACCATTCAAGATGTAGACTACTGGAGCAATGACGAGAATGTGCTCATATTTACTACTATGTCGAAAGAAGACGCGCAACCATACTGTTGAGAATAGTGCTGGATTGCAACACAGACGTGTCTTTTTGCGTGGTTGTCATTAGTGGTTGCCGCTGTGATGGCCCAAATTGCATTCGCTTATATTGTTTCTTCAGAATTTAAAGGAAATCTAAGCGACATAACAATGACTCAGATGATAGGAAAAGACAACAGAAATATTTTTTATGGATAAATTTCACTGCTGATCAATTTGGATGTATAAATTGAAGACTTGATTTGTGGGTGAAAAGGTTTAAGTTTTGTGAGTACGTGGTCAATATCGAACAAATTACTGTGAAACTGCTCATTTTGCTCCTGGTATTTATTATATGAAGAATGTTGTCAAAAATATTGACTCATTTCTCCTCTATGGGCTTCATAAATGTTTTCACACGTCACTGCAGAGTTTTGGATGCATAGATTAAAAGGTCAATCGCGGCTTTCCTCTTTTCCCCACAGCCTTAATGGATTTAGCGACCAGGACCCAAAAAGAGCAAATCATATTTGATACCCTGTGCCATTGGCGCCGCGAGGTTTCCGTCCAAAATTGCCCCAGCACACCTGACTGATTTACAATAACAGAAATTGTGAATAATTATACAATTTAATTTGACCTCTCTGAAGTACTTGTTGGTTTTTCTTGACAAATTGTTTTAATAAGTCACACTAAAGCTAAAGCCACAGTGTTTAAAATGTAACAAAAAAGTAGCAGCTTGTATTTATGATGGAAACACATTCACACATATACAGATTCTTAATTTTGCTCTGAAAATGCACCAGAACGATGCGTTTGAATTTAAAATGTACAAATTTTTCTTCCGGGAGAGCATGACCCCCAACCCCATTAGACTGTCCACTCACCAAAGTCTCACAAAAATCTATGGGAAATACTAGTATACAAGATCGCTTTGGTTGACTTTTAAGCTTAAAACAAAATTTCTTGTACATTTGTTTGCTTTGACAACTTTTGGGACTCTCAATCAGTTGGTTATTTAATCAGTGTTTTAGTTCAGCCTCTTGTTCCACTTAAGCTAGTTGAAGTTCCTTTGGCAACAATGCTTAACACATGTGTTTTTGATCATTTGTGCTATTCTTCTAGGAGCAATCACTGTTAAGTATGTTGTGTATATCAGGACACAAATCAAAGGCTCTAATTTCCTAGTTCCAAGTCTGTGATTGCATTGTTTTAAAAAGTATCCAA
The DNA here is from genome assembly GCF_059441175.1 of Urocampus carinirostris. Lineage (NCBI taxonomy): Eukaryota > Metazoa > Chordata > Actinopteri > Syngnathiformes > Syngnathidae > Urocampus > Urocampus carinirostris. Next base: position 21,116,123 of record NC_142353.1, on the reverse strand, counting down.
AGCTGAACCTCAACATCTGTTCAACACATGTTTTTCCCCTTACAATTGACATAATAGATATGACTTGAATTTTCACAGCGGGTGCTTGCCGCTGGAGGACCAGTTTGTTGTGGCCTTGTGGCATCACAACCTGCCCAGCCTTGAGGAGGCTCTACTCCATCTGCTGGAGTCAATCATCTTTGCTGAACCGGCGCTGTCCTCAAAGCAGATCGAGCAGCGAATAGCAGAGTCACTGCTGGTTAGTTTCTCACACTACACTGTGATGAAGGAAAAATAACACCTGCCCATAATTAATGTATTTTCCCGACTATAAGGCACACACAAAAACTCAAAATCGGTCAGATATTTGAACATGCGTCTTATAAGTATAATTTTATACTTATGCAATTTTTGATCAGCTGATATTTATCGCTGACCACAATTGCATGACAATGGTGGTCACCTAATGCCTTTCGTGATTTGTATGTTTCCGTAGTGGTCTGGTAGATAAGATCCGTTTTTGTTGAATTTGCTCAACATGTATCACATCGTTTCTCCCACTTCGAACTGTGCCTTACATCATTTGGTGTGCAGTACACAGTGCTCATTGTGTAGGCTAAATTGCTCGAGTCCGCCAAAACATCCTGCCCCCTCCTTGTTTAAAAGCCGAGCCTCACGCAACCGTTGGTCGAGCAACAAAGTCATTGATTATAAAATGACGATTAAGGTAATGGCAAACTTGCCTAATGTTGCGAGAAAAAGTACAAGCCTGTCCTACTTAAGGCGAAAAGCGTTGCGATCATGTTCTTACTAAATATTTTCTGCTGTATATTGAAAATTACAAAGGGGGATTAGGTATTACCGGAATAATAAAAACAGTAAAAGTAAAGTAACCCTCATCAAATTACTGACAAATCAGAGAGTGATTATTTTCACTTCAGATTTCTGAAAGAGACAAATACATCGATCTGAGACAAATTTACACTTATGAGTATTCTGTGTTTGTCATTATTTTTGTAAATAGCGTCACCTAGCGCTGACACATCAAGCAGTAAAATTTCTTGTATAGAAGAACAGAGGTAAGATATGTGAAATGTTAGCCTGGGTCAGGAGCAATGTTCTCTCTAAGCTGCGCACGTGCGCAATCGCGCACTGCCCACACATTCTCAGCCAGCTCACAAAAATCAGGGTTCGAAATTGCTAATTAAGAAGCGAATTAAGTCAAAGTTACAGTGCATGAAGGTAAAAATACACGGGTTCCCCTGACGCTGTTTTCTAAATGCGGTATTTTTAAGTCAATGTCGAAGGAGACCGAAGTTGAGTAAAGTCAGTAGAGTTTCTCGAGAACCGGCTTATTCGGCTCAGCTCACTAAACAACCAAACGGCTCTTCAGGTTGTTTTTGCTTCTTTAATCCCTACACGACCAAATATTATGTAAAATTGTGCACAAAATGACTTAAAGGAACGGGGGGAAATAGAACAAAAAAGAAAAAAATACCAAATTATAAAGTAGTGAAAAGCTGAGAAAAAAAGAAACAATAGGAAGAGAAGGAAAAATTCAGAAAAAAAAGAAAGAAACAAAGCAAAAAAAGTAAATAGAGAACAAAAAGAAAAAAGTAACAGCTAGGAAAGAATAAACACAATGAGATTTTTTTTAAAGGAATTCAAAAAACAGGGAAAAAGAAGAAAAGGTTTGTGTTGCATTTAAAGAATTTCCAATTACACCAAGTCAATCTTGTTGCCAACATTGTACTTCCACTAAAAAATGTGCTTAAATACAGTTCTGTATTGTGCAACCGACTAAATAAGCCCCCAAAAATGTTAGTATTATGCGACAAAAGATACCAGGAAAAAAACAAATGAAAATCTTGTGAAAGAATTGTTGTAAAAACAAATGACTTTTGTAGGCTGTACAACCTTTGCAAAAATACATTAGTCAATTCATTCAAAAGTGAAATTGTGTTTTGCATTGCCGGAAACTCAGCAAAATGTGACTTGATGTCAAGTTTTGGACATGTTTGATAATGGATTAGTTGCCACACTTGGGATTGCCGTTGCTCACTGTCGTTTCAAGCGTTGCTTACCGACTTTGTGTGAACGCTCAGACCCGTGGAAAATCAGAGGGAACATTGGTCAGGAGGGATTATTCATTCACGTGTTCACAGTTTTTTTTGTGGTATGCTACACATTTAATTATAGCTGCCCGGGGCAGTCCGTACCTACAGCTTTCGACCATTTGCATCTTTCAAAAATTTTGGATGGCATTATAGAGACAAGGTGTGCTAATTGTCTTGCCCAAGAGCACAACAACACATGACCAGGAGGGAGATGGTATTGTACAGGCAATCCTTGGGCTTACTGAACAACCCCCTGACCCCCTTAGCCACCCTCATCATATTTGCAATTTTGTACGAATCAGATTGAGCTACAAACTATTTAGTCGTCCAGGGGAACACAAAAGAAAACACAAACAGGCTAAAAGGAAAAAAAAAACAATTGTGACAGTAAGGTTAAATAGAACTTATCTAATCCAGATGCAAAATCACATAGCGTAATAGAAACACCAGCTAGAAGAATCTTATTTACAACATTCTAAAAATCGAGTTTTCAAAGGGTTACCCCTATGTCTAAAGGGAGAGCCCAGACACCCTGCGGAGTAAATTCATTTCAGCCGGTTGTATCCAGGATATTGTTTTTTGTTCATGACCATAGGTGAGGGTAATAACGTAGATCGACCAGTAAATCGAGAGCGTTGCCTTTGGCTCAGCTCGTTCTTCACCACCACGGACCGGTACAGTGACCGCATAATGGCAGACACTGCATCGATCCATCTGTTAATCTCTCGTTCCATCCTACCCTCACTCGTGAACAGGACCCCGATTACTTGAACTCCTCCACTTGGGGAAGGATCTCATCCTTGACCCGGACAGAGCATGCCACTCTTTTCCGGATGAAAACTATGTGATCTTCATCCCGACCGCTTCACACTCGCTGTGAACCGCTCGAGTAATAGCTGAAGATCATGACTTAAGGAAGCCAACAGAACCACATCATCTGCAAAAAGCAGAGATGCAATGCTGAGGCTTCCAAACCGGACCCCTTCCCGCCAAGGCTGCGCCTAGAAATTCTGTCCATAAAAGTTATGAACATTGTCGGTGAAAAAGGGCAGCCCTGGCAGGGTTCAACTCCCACTAGAAATAGATCAATCTTACTGGGGCAATACGGACCAAACTCTGGCACAGGGCATGATGCAGCGATAAGCCCTGATAAGACTGTGCAGTAGCCCATCCTCCAGCAACATCCCCTATAGAGCTCCCAGACAAACACAGTGAATACTTTCTCCATGTCCACTAAACACAAAGGCACTCCAATGCTCCTTCGAGGACCATACAGAGCTGGTCCACTGTTCCACGGCCTGGAGCAAAACCACACTGCTCTTTTTGGATCTAAGATTCGACTTCCTGAAGGACCATTTTCTCCAGTGCCCCTAATAGACCTTCCCAGGAAGGATGAGAAGTGTAATTACCTGGAGTTGGACCACACTCTCCGGTCCCCTTCTTGAAAAGAAGGACCACCACCACAGTCTGTCAGTCCAGAGGTACTGTCTCCGATGTCCAAGCAATGTTACAGAGGCGTGTCAACAATGACACGCCCATAACATCCAGAGACTTAATGAACTCTTGGTGGATCTTATCCACCCTTGGGGCCTTGCCACTGACGAGCTTTTTGAAACACCACAGTGACTTCAACAAGTTGTACACATTTCTGTATGTAAAAGGGAGAGACTGAGAGGGTAAACATTTGTTTACGCTGATCTGATATTTGCTTATGCTTTCAACCTACCGACTGGGGTAGTGTGAGGAGGGTAACGAGGACAGCAGAGAAAATAATCGGGACTACACTTCCCTCCATTCAGGACATTGGCCAGAAGCGCTGCCTATCCCATGCTAAGAACATTACCGGGGACCCCTCTCACCCCCATCATGGACTGTTCACTCTGCTAGCCTCTGGGAAGAGGTACTGCAGTGTGCGGTGCAGGACCACCAGGCTCCGCAATAGTCTAGTCCCCCTGGCCATTAGACTGTTAAATGGTCAATCTAACATATAGTTAACTTAAATCTAAACGGCTGCTAATCTGACTTTTTGCACTACTGGCAGTTTTTTTATAGCTTGCCACTCCTTGCACATTGCTCTCTGCACTATTGTAATTACAGCGTTATTGTTACAGTGTTAATGTTACTGTGTACCTGACTTGTTAACCTGACTGCCCATTTTGCACATCTGGTTAGCTACTCTTCTTGCACTATCGGCACTATGGTAAAATACTATACGTAGCCAAAATACAATACAACTTTATTTATATCTGTACATTCAAGGAAACTGTGGGGGTCAGATGCATCGACATTTCGTTCTGTATACACGTGTACTAGAATGACAATAAAGTAGATCTGAATCTGAATCTGAATCTGAACCATTTCTGTTTCATCTCTTGTTTTTATCACCTTGATACACAAGCAAGTCTTTAGACACAGCCGGGTTTTGGTGAAATACTCATTCCATCTGTTGTAGTGTGTCTGTCACTAAACAGGTTGGAGGCAAATGTTAGGTTTTACCCAGCTCTTAAGGATGTTTCAATTTCAGACTGGTGCACTCATGTGCAGCCCCTTTGTGTTTGTTTACTCCTTGTTATTAATGACTGCAGTCAAATGAGGAAAACCTGACATCAGCGAAGACAATCCCTCTTTGGGTATGTGCCACTACGCATAGCCAATGACAATAAACCTTCGCTTGCTCGTTTCCAAAAGAAAACAGGATGTTGTTGTGTGTTGTAATTTAGCTTCCTCCAAGTGTTAGCTGCAAGGTAATGGAGGCGGACACTGGAAAGGAAGGCCCATCTGTTTCAAATAGCACAAGCTGTGGCACAGTGTGCAAATTGGCATGCCAAGAATTATGAAAATACACACTTGTTCACTTTGCTTTTGTTTACAATGCACACAGCGCACGCATACAAGTATACCTAATTTGTTACTGGAGCCCACCCAGTTGCTCACATGCAAGTTTTGTTTTACCAGATATACCTGCAAATCCACTTGCTTTGATAGATGGCGTCACACGTTTCTGAAAGGATTTTCAGGATGGCATCACTTTGTAACTGGCGGTAGCGGACCGTTCATTTCGCACATGTGATTTAAGGAGTGTTACGTCTGAATCAATCCAATTCTCAAGAACTAGTTTATGGCTTCAAAACAATTACTGCAGACACATATAAAAGCATCAATAATAACATTGTAGAATTGCATTATTATTTAGGAATATAACCACATTTTACTCGCCAAAATCCTTTAATTTTGTGCACAAAATCCAACCTCTTTTCTTTCCTCATGAAGATTTCAATTACTCTGGCAAAGATTATACATGCACATACATGCAGTTCCATCAAGAAGTTCTTTTCTATCGCTATCAAAGCTAATGCTGTGTAGACCTTTGCGTAGATTTCTGACCCTGGCAATAAGTAATGAATGAACGGCCCACCACTGGTTTCTGGTAATAGGGGTACGGCATAGTATTTCTACCAGACCTCTGCAAAATCACATAGGAATAAATGTAAACTTAAAACTGAACTTTTTCCACCAACTAGTCTTGTGACTTGTCTGTCTGAGGTGCTACTTAGTGTGTTTGTATACATTTGCTTAGCTCACCACTGTACATCCATATTAAACTCTGTACATTGAAGTCATAAAGTCAGAACCATAACATTTTGTGTTATGTACTAGATCGCCTTGTATTTTTAAACTTAATAGTACAAAAAAGCCTATTACTTTGACTTTCAGACTTGGGTCTAGTCAATATCAACAATATTTATTCCTAGTTAGGAAATTTCTATTTTTTTGTGTTATGGCCAATTATAAAACTGTATTGTTGTTGTTTTTCATTTCATATGTATTTTTTACAATGTATATAGGCAAAGTTCCTGCAGTGATCTTGAAAAATTCCGGCTTTTGTCTAAAAAAAAAAAAAAAAAAAAGACCATTCTGTCTACTAACATGGATATTTGAAATGACACTCAAACAGGAGTTATTTGCAGACATGAGCAAGCTTCGCCTTTGAACAAGATCACACAGTAAACTTTGGGTATTAATTAAAATGTCGAGAATCCGAATCAACTGTAGAGCCTTATCTTTAAAAAGAGCAAAGCCCATCTGGTAAGCGTTTGTGCTGGGGCGTTTTTCAGAATGTGTTAAATGTAAACCATATGAAGTGCTTAGTGGAAATGAAAAGAAAATGAAACCGGAGCTGACTTGGGTAAAGTTGTCCTGGTGGGACATCTAGTGGTGTTTTGCTCACAACCCGTTTGCTTGTTTTCTAGCCAAGGGCCTGCGCTCAACACTGCTCCATCTTCTTGGTGGTGAACGACATCTTCAGGTGAGTAACATGGACAAGAGCGTAGTTTTGGCATGGACGGAGGGGACTTGTCCCCACCAATATTTAGCCATTGTTTTGTCCCCACCTATCTTATCTGTTCACTAAATAACGTGGTATATCCCCAACGTAGCCAAGACCAATCCTATGCCCTTGCACATCGACTTTTGTGTACACTTTGTGTGATGGTTGGAATAAACCAGCTTTAAGTTATTTACATCGTGTTTATCTGGAGTTTTTTACTTGTGTATTTTGCAGGTCCATGATTAAAAAACACGAGGATCACCCATGCATTAGGGAGCTCATCCAAAGCTTCACCAGCCGCTTCTATAGGGAACTGACTCTCACTCAAACTCTGGTACTGTATACTTCATATTTTAAAGATGATTTCATTACAATTTTTGCCTTTCATCTAGGAATGTTATCAGACCAGTTTATATGACTGGCATGAGGAGATTAATGCATTTATGCTCACCCAAATTTACTTAAATATTTATCTCAATTAATCATACGTTTCTCTCATATTACAGTTTCACAGTTCTAAATGACTTTGTAATAGTTCTGGTAATTGTTGGTGCAAAAAAGTCGTTGTCTTTTCAAAAACTGTCAGGGCTACAGTACAAATATTCTATAAAATGTTTATACTTGTAAGTTTTGTATAATGTAAAATAATTTTCATTGTAATTGAATAATAATTTTACAACTTTGTATACACAACCGTTCAAAAGTTTGGGGTCGCTTAAAAAAGCTCTTTTTTTCACTTTACAGTGGCTTGCAAAACTATTCGGCTCGCTTATACTTTGTGACCTTTTGCCTCATTTTAAAATCCAAACATAAAGATATAAAACTGTAATTTATTGTGAAGCATCAACAAAAAGTGGGACTCAATCATGAAGTGGAACACACTTTATTGGATATTTTTAAAATTTTTAACAAATAAAAAACCGTAAAAGTGGGTGTGCAAAATTATTCAGCCCCTTTCCTTTCAGTGCAGCAAACTCTGTCCAGAAGTTCAGTGAGGATCTCTGAATGATTCAATGTTGGTATAAATGACAAACGATGATAAATGGAATCAGCCTGTGTGTAATCAAGTCTCTGTATAAATGCCACCTGCACTCTTGATAGTCTGAGTTCTGTTTGAAACACAGAGAGTATTATGAAGAACCAAGAACACACCAGGCAGATCCGAGATACTGTTGTGGAGAAGCTTAAAGCTGGATTTGGATACAAAAAGATTGCTCAAGCTTTAAACATCCCAAGGAGGACTGTGCAAGCAATAATATTGAAATGGAAGGAGTATCAGACCAATGCAAATCGACCGAGATTGGGCCCGTCCCCCTAAACCTTCAGCTCATACAAGGAGAAAACTGATCAGAAATGCAGCCAAGAGGCCCATGATCACTCTGGATAAACTGCAGAGGTCTACAGCTGAGGTGGGAGAATCTGTGTCCATAGGACAACAATCAGTCGTGTACTGCACAAATCTAGCCTTTATGGAAGAGTGGCAAGAAGGTAGCCATTTCTTAAAGATATCCATAAAAAGTGTCGTTAAAGTTTGCCACAAGCCACTCGGGAGACGCACCAAACATGTGGCAAGAATGCAAGACTTTATGTGTGGCGTAAGTGCAGCACGGCTCATCACCCTCAACACACCATCCCCACAGTCAAACATGGTGGTGGCAGCAACATGGTTTGGGCCTGCTTTTCTTAAGCTGGGACAGGGAAGATGGTTCAAATTGATGGGAAGATGGATGGGGCCAAATACAGAACCATTCTGGAAGTCCGCAAAAGACCTGACACTGGGACGGAGATTTGTCACTAACAAGACAATGATCCAAAACATAAAGCAAAAGCTACAATGGAATGGTTCACCAAAAAACATATCAAAGGGTTAGAATGGCCAAGTCAAAGTCCAGACCTCAAGCGAATTGAGAATTTGTGGGAAGAACTGAAAACTGCTGTTTACAAACGCTTTTCATCCGGCCTCACTGAGCTCGAGCTGTTTTGCAAGGAGGAATGGACAAAAATCAGTTTCTAGATGTGCAAAACTGATAGAGACATACCCCAAGCGACTTGCAGCTTTAATCGCAGCAAAACCTGGCGCTACAAAGTTTTAACTCAATGGGGCTGAATAATTTTGCACACCCACTTTTTCGTTTTTTATTTGTTAAAAAAGTTTTTAAAAATCTGTTCCACTTCCTGATTGTGTCCCACTTATCATTGATGGTTCACAAGAAATTAGTCTTATATATTGATGTTTGAAATCTGAAATGTGGCTAAAGGTCACAAAGTTCAAGGAGGCCAAATGTGGGCAATGTTTAACGCACAAAATTTACTATTTAATTTCGTAGTAGTTTTTTTAGTATTTCGGTATTTTTGTCCAGACACGCAATGGAACGATGAGGACAAAGTTGGCACCAAAATGTTTTTTTTTTCTCAGTCGTACTTTGTATTAACTATTTTGTCATTATATTTTTAACATTTTCGTTGATGAAAAAGCCTGGTGGGCAGCATGTGGCCCAAAAGGCAGTATTTCCCCCTCCCCCCATGTTTTAAAGTATCTTATTGCTCTGTTTTTCCTGTCCGAATTTTCCAACCATACTGACATGTGTTCCTTTATGTAATATGGCGAACACTAGATGGCAGTGTCAGCCCATTCAACAGACGCCGTCCTTTTAGACCAGGGGTCGGGAACCTTTTTGACTCAAAGAGCCATAAAAGCAAAAAATATTAATTTTATTTTGGGAAAGAGCCACACCATATATTATGAGACAAATTTACTAAATTGCTAAACCCGCGCCACAGACAAAAGCTTAGTCTTCAGCACATTTATTTTTGATGATTTGATAAAAATTATGAAAAGAGAATAATGCCAGAGCCCCTGTCCCAAATTCAACAAACAGACCACTTTAAACTTGTCTCTTTCTTGCAATTACTCAAGATCGGTTAAACTCCTTTTGACCCTTTTTTCATACATATTGGTTTCAAAACCAGATGCAAGCATTTATTTTGTAAAAACGTCACAACATTCTGAGAATAGGGAGCCTTATGTGCTTACCTTTGGCGAGAGATGGGAGGGAATGCTTGTACTTTTTGCATAGCTCCACCCATCCCTCCCACTCACCCAATCAAATGACTAAGTTCTCTTCCGGTGTTTTGGCGTATTTACAGTTCTGTGGATTCATCATAAAGTATCTGAACACCGAACACAGATTATATAGTGAACTTTTAAATAAAGGATTCTTTAGCGTTGTACAGCCAAAACGAGTTCTTTTTCCCCTTTTTTTGTGTGACACCTTGACTGTAAATTGTAGTGAAAAACGTGCCCTGTATATACTGCGAAGTGTTTCCTTCGCATTTAGCTTTGGTTTGGCTTTACGTGTACCTGAATAGGATAGACAGTCCCGGTTTTGAACAAGATGGAGAAATTTTGCATGCAATCAAATTGGTCTCTGAGCCACAGATACTCATAGAAAGAGCCATATATGGCTCGCGAGCCATAGGTTCCTGACCCCTGTTTTAGACGCTACATTACAGCACAGTGTGTCACTGCTACCATAACCTTGCCATCAGTGCCACGTTTATCATTGACAGAGCGACATCCATTTATTCCAATTTTTCTCCTGCCACTTCAGACTCCCTTGAAGGCTTTCTTCCCTCACTCGCCCCCAAATCTGATGCTTCCGCTCTTGACCCAGCCTCCAGGTTAGTGTGCGTTTGTGTGTGAGTCTGCACAATCACTCAATGCACAACACATCGTGTTGTCTGAGTAAAAAGCTACTTCCTGCTCCGTTTTGAATGAACACTTGTTCCGCTGATCAATATTAGTTAATGGGCAGTTGTGATGACGCTCATGTGATGTGCCGTCAAAGTTATCCATCTCCTACTTGGAGTGCTAACCTGGGCAATCAATAGAAAAGCTGGAGTTCTATACAATGGTACCTCTACTTATGAATTTAATTTGTTGTGGGAGTACCTTCGTGACCTGAGAACTTCGAAAGTAGAGACAAATTTTGAATGCAAACTCGCTAATCCATTTCAAGCTCTGCAAAAGTAAAGTATATATTTTAAATAAATTCTTAAGGAGCATCATAACATTAAACAAATACATTTCCGCACAATAAACATAAAACAAGAGACACATCATGCAGAGGAAATAATAGAAGTATTAATTTTCCTTTTTGCCTCACGTTTCTTGAAAAAAAAAACCGATCCAATGACGTCTGCTTTTGCCTGTTTTTGACAATCTATCTGAAATGCTCAAGCAGACATAGTTCAGTTTCAGTTTTAATGGTACCACATTCCTACAATGAGATTCTAATGGGTCCATTTTGAAACTAACTGATGTGTTGACCAAACAACCCAATTCCTCCCCCTAATGCCGAACGCCAAGCAGGAGACAATGGGTACCAATGTTATAAGTCTTAGGTATGAGGCTCGAAACAGCAACCTCCCAGTCTCTGGGCGGGCGCCCTACCCGCAAGGCCGCCGATCTGGTAAATGGCGATAGCCAGACCCATCAACATGTGTTTTGGGTGATTCCTTTCGACAAATTTCGAGACTACATGGAATTTTGCTTGAACGTCTTTAATTTGGGCTGCTAGAATGATGGCTGCGTCCTCCTACCCGCTATCTTGCTGGAACTCCTCCACCTTGATGTCTCTGAACTGTGACTGTGACACGAAGAGCATGCTGGGAGTATGCATACACAATGGTTTGCCAGGCAGATTTTAAGCAATAGCCAGTATTTCAAGAAACTGAGTAGCTCTCAGGTGCGTGCTGTACTGGATTTTTGAACTAGTAACCTGAAACTCCTTTGTAACTAGAGAGAATATTTTCCAGTTTATGTACTTTGTAACCTGAAACTTTATATGTACAGACATTCGTATGTAGATGTACTTAAATCAATTTGACTTGTTTGAGTCTATCGGCCAAACAAAAAACATAAAAGGACACACAAGGAGCTGCCTCTCTATGCTACAGCTCACGCAAGGAAGGAGACCAACCGCCTCCAGGTTGTGATTCTTCTTAAAAGGACATTGTGTAATTTGACCAGTAGATGTCACTGTAATGTGTTGTGCAACTGAAAACAAGCTCTAAAAACCACATGGAATATTACAAATTTCGAGACTCAAAATGACCACACAATGTTTTCCTCACATGTTTTTGCCTAGTCTTTTCTGAGTTTTTTGGTTTTTGAAGCAGTATGGTTGACAATCATGTCAGCTTCCTATATGTGAGCCTCAAGTCAAATCAATGCAAATTTCTCAACCTAGAATTATTTTTAAAAATGCATATTTGTATAATAGTTTACGTATTTTTTTTTCCTTAATACAATATAGGTTTACATGATTTTTTTATTGAATTAATTTTTATTAGCACTTAGAGGAGCAAAATTCAGGGATCAGAATTTTCCGCGGATCCGCGGATTTCCGCTGTTTTTGAACCCCAAAGGCATTCCGACTTTTTCTCTTGCGTAGCAAACAAATTCAAAATCCGACTGTCTCACTCTTTCCTTTATTGCTCTGGCGCACCCTGGCGGCCGTTAGAAAAATTGGCCGCATTGTCGCACAAGCTGCAGGGACTGAACTGCATTTGAACTTATCTTGCAGTATTTACAAAAAAATCATTTATGTGGGCAAATTATTTAATATATAATCTTCGAAAAATGTTACTTAAATGATAAATATAAGCATGGTTTTGGACAAGTAAATTGCCTAAAACCCAGGTTTTTGTTTTTTTTTTTTGGGGGGGGGGAGATGGGGGTTGGTTTGGGGAGGGGGGCTCCGCCCTGGTTTATTCCTGGACGCTGGCTATTTCAGCTGAAAATGAAAATCTCCATTCTGATCCCTGAAAATTATACTCACTGTTCTTTTATTTGGCCAAACCTTTTAACGAAACAACACAATCGCAAATACCACACAAGGTTCTTGTAGCTCTTAGAATGGACTAAGTCCATGAATCTGAGAACAAGTCCAATACCTTGAAATAGATTCAAAAAAGTATTTAAAGGGAAACACTAGTTGTCACAGTTCAGTGTAGTGCAACCTGAAAATGAGTGCTACAAGGACGATTACAAACTACGAATACAGTACTCTAACTGACCAAACCGCATCATTTTTCTTCTAATTTTTATGCCCAGTCTTTCTCAAGGTTTGCTTTTAAATTATTTTATTCTTATGTATTTTCCTTTTTTTTAAGGTACCCTTAGTAGCAGGATGTCAGACAATCATGTTAGCTACCTATCAGTGAGCTTCATAACTAAAATTGTCAACCTACAAGCATTTATTTGATAGTTTGTTTTTGTTTGCTTGTTGTTCAAATCAATATTGTCCTTTAACCACTAGGAGCCGCTAAGTAATACACACAGTCCCTTCAAAAGTACACGGCAATTTGAATTGAATGATCGTAAATGAAAGCCTGACCAACTCATCTTCTGTAAATTCCTTGCGTTTAGAATCCGCTTTTCTTGCAGAAGTGGAATTACCTCATATGCGGTCCCTTCTTAAAGTTTTTTTTGTTTTGTTTTCATGTTGAGGTTTTTGAGTTCTTCCTTGCCCTTATGTAGGTTTTGGATCAGGGGATGGTGTAATTATAGTCTGGTTTGCAATAATCCGTGGTCTGTGCATCTCTTTGAGACTCTTTGTGATTAAGGTCTATACCAATAAACATGATATGACTTGACTTTTACTCCATGCTTTGTGGAACTCATTTTTAGTTGCATTTCACAATCCGGCGACATCTAATGGTTAAATAACTGACACTGCCCCTTGTAATTAAGGGCTATACAAATAAACATACCTTGACTTAAAATGCGTCAAAAAAGGTTACCATATTCTATACATTTATCAGTGTGTTCCAACACCTGTCCTCCATCTGTGCAAGAATTGACATGAATGGGGCCATTATGGCAGCAATGGAGCATAGCAGGAACTCTGTCAATGATTACAATTTATTCTTGTGCGTGCCACAAAAGGGAATTCTTCACGACAGCCTGAATGTAAATAAAAAGTGAACTTTTCACATTTGTTGATCCTGCTTTGATGCTCACTCCAAAGTTGTCTTTGCAGTATTAATCAAAGCTCGAAAGGATAGTATGTGTTTTTTGACCACTAGATGTCGTGGAGTGTCGAGCAACCGAAAAACAAGTGCTAATAAGTGAAAGAAAGAATAGAGACCACAGGGGTTTGGGTGTCCAAACAATAGCGTTTTTCTTTTTTTTTCTTTTTCTTTCTAAGGGTTTTTGGATTTGAGAGGTACCGACAGCAGCAAGATGACAGACAATCATTTAGCTCATTCTAGTGGAGCCTCATGTTAAAATAAAAGCACATTTTCAACCTCCAAGTATTTTAAAAAAGGAGGTATACTTGTGTATATATATATATATATATATATATATATATATATATATATATATAAGTTTTTGTTTTACCAGCAAGAAGTGTGAATGAATGAATGAAAACTTTATTTTGAATATTAAAAACAGGACCAAAACAATGTGTCAACAACAAAATAAAGTCACATAACATGTTCGAAAAGGGGTAGTCAGAAGCAGATGCTTATTTTCCCTACCCCTTTATCCTATTAAATACTATAAATAAGTGTGAAATAATACTACCTCCATCGTTTCTTGTAAAGAGACACTGTGTAGTATTTGATCACCAGATGTCGCTTCATTGTGTAGTGCACTCGAAAACAAGTGCTAAAATCACAGGGAAGATTAAAAACAGATACTCAAAAGGGGCCAAAAAAGCTAGAATTTACCTCATTTTTAAATTTTATTTTTTTAGCAGCTAGATCGCGAAACAATCTTGTCAGCTGCCTCTAGATTAGGGGTCTCAACCCTAAATTACTGTGGGGCCGCTGGAGTTCAGGTCTGGGTGAGGTTGGGCCTTAACCTCCTTTCCACAAGGAAAGATACAATAAAGATCGTTTTACAAAAAAATAAGATCTAAAAAAAAAAAAAAAAAAAGCGTTTTTAAGAATTATTAAGAAAATCCATATGTCTTAAAAAGGGAAATAATACAGCATGTAATAAATACTTTATACCTCTTCTACTAATCTGGGGTAATAAATACTTAAGAAACTTAAAAATTTGAGTGGTAAAATTATAATCAACTTGTCTCAAAGGCAGAAACTCACCCAAAGTTGCATGCAAGATGCATTCACTGTCCTTTAAGCTGTAGTTCAACAGTGGTGGCGATCTCCCATACCTGGTTCCATGTTTCATCCATTCATCTATTACCTGCACCGCTTTTCCTCAGTAGGATCGCGGGGGTGCTGGAGCCCATCCCAGCTATCTTCAGGCAGTGGGCAGAGGGACACCCTGAACTCGTTGCCAGCCAGTTGTAGGGCACACAAAGACAGACAACCATTCAGTCACTCATTCACAACTCGGGACAATTTGGACATGCCAATCAACCTGAAATGCATGTTTATGGAATGTGGAAGGAAACCGGAGTGCCCGGAGGAAACCCATGCAAGCACGGGGAGAACATGCAAACTCCGCACAGGAGGATTCGATCCCATGACCCCAAAACAGTGCCGCGGACGCTCTAAACACTCAGCCGCCCTTCTATGTTTCAATATAAGTACAATATTTTGCTATTAGATTGCAAAATATGACTCATGGAATTAGTTCAATTGTTCAAGTTTAACTCACGGCCATGGTTCAAACCAGGAAGTAGCCAGCCAATCAAATTCCAGGGCAGACGAATAATCGCTTTCAAAACATGAGCAAGTGAATTTTGAGCCCTGCCTAACTAATTAACAAGGAGGTAGCATCTACAACAAATTTGCGCGGGGCCCCAATACCAATTGAATTCATATTAAGGCAGGCGGAGGGCACAAATTATCATCTTTCGGTCGGCAAATGGCACGCTTCACACAAGTTTTAGACCCCTCCTCTAGGTGAGGCTTGTATCATGTAAAATGAATACAAATTTGTCAACCTACCAGGATTTTAACCCTGGAGAACCCAGTTTATATGATTTATTTTTTCTTATTATTCAATCAATATTGGTTTTTTTTTAACAAATGCACCCTTTGTGTTAGATAATTCACAGAGCCACTTTAAACCAAGGGTCTCTTATATGGTAGTAGTCCTAAGACCACCAGAGTCGCTTGGTTTCTAAGAATATATCATGGGTCATTGTGATTTTCTAGGAAATTTGATTTCTAACTGGCATGTTGTTAAGTGGTTGACTGATCTCATTTTAACATCGTAATATAATAGTAATAACATGGTAACAACATAGCAATAACATGTTATTTTAGAAATTCATATCAAATGCTAGCCCTTCTCACTAATTCGTAACAAAAAGCATAAAAAAGGTTGGCAACCTTGCTTTAAGGGTTTAACTGAGAGAATAAGTATAGCAATGTACACTACACGTGCACTTTAGTTGGTACACTTGAAAGTTCCACCCGATAAAAGGTCTCAAATGCGATTGAATCTGGCTTTGATAAATATACAGAATAATAAACTCTGTATTGTTGAAAGGCCAACAAAATCAACTCACAAATGTATCCATTTACCTAAAAAAGCCTGAATTCTCCCCAACTGCATCGTCATCGTTTTTCGAAGAGCAGAGCTTTTATATTTGGGACATTTTGCTCGATTGCATGATTTTCAGACTCTAATTGAGTGTAAAAAGTGCAGATTTGAGTGCTGCGTGAGCTAATGTGTTCTTTGCAAAAGCATCTGGGGAGGCTTGCAGACGTCACCTGAATTGGCTCAGCGATTCGCTACAGAAGCTGACAGAAGAGGAAGAGAAGGAAGGTGCTCGCACCAGGTCTGTCTATCCGAATTGGGTCGTAGTTTCCACACTATAAGGCGCACCGTACTATAAGTCCCACCCCCCAAATTTTTCTTGATTAATATATGAATGAATAAATAGAGGCTTCTGTTTCGCAGGTTTTGACTATCGTGAGACATTTTTTGAATGCAACTCCTGCAAAAAAACTAAGCGATTACTGTATATCGTTAAACGCGTATAAATACTGTATTTGGCAGGATGTAAGGCACACCGGTTTATAAGCCACACTTTCAAATTTCTGCCCAATTTGGGGTTTTTGGTGCGCCTCATAGTCCGGAAAATAAGGTAATTTTAAGTTTAATCCAAAGATTTTGAATAAAAGTAACGTCATCCATTTAGTGTATGGGGTAACTTGTTTGAGGCCTGGTTCCTGCTGGTCCAGTGTTCTCACTGGGTGCAGGTGGCTCTCCAGTTGCTGGCCACCAGCAAGCCTGGTACCTGCAAGCCCTTGCTGTGGCTTCTGACTTTTTACCATCACCCCACCAACAGGAGGCACCGTCGGGATGAACGACAGGTAATTCTGTCTTTAAACAAGCCGTTCGTTCACACCTGAAATAGCCATTCAAATAGAAATTTATTGACTTAAAGGCAAGTTTCCTGTTATAAAAATATAGTGACATCATGCGATAAGTAGCAAACGGTGATAATTACCCAATGGTGAGGGAAAGGGCAAATCTAATACAATGGCCGTCCACCTATAAACTTCAGACAGCGAGGTCCATTGTGAGATATGAAGTGAGTGCAGGAAAGACGAGCGCTCTAACCTCAATTTGGACGGCATGAGGATGGTATTTTTCTCTTAGCTGCCATTTCGGCCTCATATAAGAATTTGGGATTGTAAGGACACAATCTCCGTTTTATTTGAAAGACTGTACGTTATAAGCTGCACTGGATTGTAAAGCACTCCCCCCCAAGATAGTGTTTTGTGATTTATTTTTATATATAAGGCACACTGGACTTTAAGGTGTACAGTAAGAGCTAGTGTGGAATAAACAAATGAATTCATTCAATTAAAATGATTCATGGAACACAAATTAACATGACATATGGTTTTAACACTAAAATTAATTCATAAAAGTTTACTGTGATGTCCTCACTCTGAAGTACAGTAACCCCCTTTTTGACAGCTAGCAAACAACGTCCCGAAGTACCCCATTTATTTTCTTAAGCTGTTTATTTGGAGAATGGCCTCAACCATTAACCTTGTAAGGTTGCCGTAAAACTTAAAAAATAACAAAACAAAACTAATAACAAAGTACTAAAGAGTCCTGTTTGATTGCTAACTATACACGTACGTTAATTCCCATGAATAAAAATCACAATACGTTTCTTATAAACAATTACAACAAAAGAGGATTTGCAATGATCATATTCACCACAAGAGGGCACTAGAAGACCATTTTATGCGATTATCAAAGGCAGAATAGTTACCGTATGCAGTGTCATCTAGTTGTAACTATGCATTTCCTATTTAATCAACCGTGATTATGTTACATAAGGCTCACTTTCAAATTTTTGGCTGAATTGGGGTGTTTAGTTTTCAAAATATGGTAGAAATCAGTCAAAACTGTTTTAAAATAATTGGGGAAAACCAATGGAGAAGGGAGGGTCAGGCACATAAAAAAGGAAATCAATGATTACCGCTATCTATGCGAAGACAATGACGAAATATGGATCCTTCTCTGCTAACAGCGGAGAGGCGCCACCGTCTGCAACCGTCTTTCCGTTCTTCGCCTCATATTGACGTCTGTTTGTACTGGCAGGTTTGTGTCCAGCGAGCCTGGGAGCTCACGCGCGACCTTTTCTCGGTTCCCCGTCAAACCGACCCCTCCGAGGCTCTACGCCCCCTGCTGGCCCTTGTCTCAGCGAGCGCTCCGCGGCCATCGCCAGTGTTGATCCTCAGACTGATGCTGAACTGCGCCATCTTTTCCTGCCAGTCGCTGAGCATCTGCGCACCCGTCATCTTCAAAGTGAGATGGCCGACTTGCAGACGGGAAACTGGAGAAGTTGGAAGGGAAACGGTCTGATATGTTTAAAGTTTAGAAGACATTCAAAATGAGGATTCATCAATGGATTTCAAACTTGCAAGGAGAACAGGGATGCGAGCCTTCGGATCAGAAATTCCAACCTCTAAAGGCCCTCCCCTGATCCTTTGATTAAATTTCCTAGGTTACAAAAGCAGATCCACCCTAAAGGGTGTGGTCAGCAATGAACAGCATCATGATTGGCTGATAATGGCGATGATGTAAACAGTCATAATACGGAGTGTATGTACTGCCCTACTTACAACCGTTCCGGCCGATTGTTCGTAAGTTGCTTCGGTGCTATATTTTGTATGTTTAAGGTCTAAGTATTTTTAAAGCTTGTATAAGTGACCTGTTTTGTACTAAAAAATAAACGTTTCATAAAATAATATGCTCTATAAAGTTAAGTTTAACTTACTTTTGGAAGATGAGCTTTAAGAGGTATTCCTCCATGGTAAAAAGTGGCCGAAAAAAAGCGTTCCGACCATTTTCTCAACCGCATCAAGCTTTCTTATTCCACTTTCATTTCAAAAGGAACGGCTTGCCTCTTCTTTACACTTTACACCAACCATATTGAATGGATGCACAAGATATTAAACAATAAAAATGTCAAAGTTTTTAGCATGCCGGAGATGCAGTATAGTATGTTTACACACGAACTTGGAAGACGAAGCGGATTTCTTCTTTGTGGTGGATGCTGGGTGAGCTCTCACAGCGCCACCACACACTGGTCGCGGCGGAAAGGAGCACTACAGTAATGTCCTGTCCAGCACACAATACAAAATTTGACTTACAGCAATGTCCGGATATTTTTCGACATCCCGAAAAAAAAAAGTTTGTATCTACAGTTTTTCGTAAGTCGAATGGTTGTAAGTAGGGGAGCGTCTGTAGTCAAATCAAACCAACTGGTATCCTATGCTATCTCCTTTGCAGGTCTCCAACATTGAAAACAACAACAATATCAAAGTCTAAAATCAGAATCTTGTACCATCCTTTACTTTTAAAATATTGTTGATATCTTTATAAATTAGTCGACAATCAAAATATGAAGAGAATACATTAATGAATTTTGAATTTCATTAGTAGAGGACCCAACCCCTTAAATAAGAAATTCCAACCTGTTCTGAATTGTCCTCTTCTAAGCCCTTTTTTTTTTTTTAAATAAAACTTTTTGTTTCCAGAAGTTAGTTTCACTGAAAACATGTCAAATTCAAAGCACAGCAAAATGATTGGCTAATAGAGATCATGATGTACACAGTTCATAATAGTCAAACTAACCAGCTGATATCCTATGCAATCTTTTTTTTCTAAGTGTCCAATATTTAAAACAAAACAAACTTATCAAATCTATGTTCATTCGTATAAAATGATTTGTCAACTTTTGGAGCCTCTTTTTTTGCCATTTGCATGCTTTTGTGTGTCGATAATCAGCAAGTCGAGTATGTTTTGATGTAATTCTGCATGCTTGCCACCAGGTGGCGTCTGTGTTAGGTCCCATCAGCAAAGCGTGTCGCATCCTGAGCCTGCTGGAGTCAAGTCAAGAGCGTCTCCTGTACAGGGAAACTAGCAGCGGTCCCCATGCGCCCTCTGTGAGGATCCGTCAACTTCGGGACGCGCTGGCCACGCCCTCGCACGTGCTCATCACTCATGCGGGACACGCCCACTCCTCGCACTCAGACAGGTAGGGAGTTCACACACTCACACGTACGCAGTCGTTGGTCCGACAGGAGTTCAGGGTCCGCTTGAGACGTTGGCAACGTTATTGAAGGTTGTGAGTTTTTCACATCCGGGATATGAGCACACAACACACAAGGACAGGAGAGCAGGAGCAGTCAGGCTGCGATGAATGCTTCTCAAACTGATGGCTGACTACTCTTGGGCAGCACCAAAGATGCATGCAGAGAAAAATAACACCCTTATTCTGCTTGCATGTATAATAATAACTAATATATCGCGGTTTTTTGCTACTTGACAGATCAGATTATGCATTCTGATTGGCTTTACAGTCACCCGCCCCTTTTCTGCCTTGTTTGCTTGTGCGTCAATAACATCGCAGTCTAAGTATTACAAAAACGTCAAATCAATTCCAACGTATTTTTAAACGGCATGACAAAGTTGTATTACAAAAGTCTTTTTAAATTTCCAGTTTCTCTAAAAGCCGATATGTCAACAAAACACATTGGACCCGCAAAAGCACCAGCGGGGTGGGTAAAATCAAAGTTGGACTCATCGACCCGCTAAACTTGCTCTGGAGCCGTATGCGGCTCTTTGACGCTCCCTAGGTGTTCCCTGGCACCTTTTCACAAACGTTGGATGGATTGGATAAATATATAGTTTCCATAGAAATACAAACAGGGCACGTTCTTAACGTTTTCCAATAAATATAGATGGTTACAGTATGTTTATTCCCTTATGAGGCTTATGTATGGCTGTGACATTTTGGGTTGCTGACCCCTGCTTTGAAGTAATGAAACTATTTGTAAAAAAAAAAGTACATTTCTTTTATCTGTAAACAAATGTTTGAGCTGCAAATAGGGTTTGTTCTGTGGGTTCAATGAAAATATAGTATTTCAGCCCCTTAGGTCCATAGCAAGAGTTGTGCTGCCAATGTCTTTGCTCTATTTTTGTGATGCACTTACAACTTGTAGATTTTATTTGAGTATTTAAGTTATCACGTTTGTCCTGGAGTGCCACGTCTAATCTCATAAACAATGTACAGTATATCATCAATGACTTTGAAGACAATTCTATTTCTGTAATGTATGAGTGGAATTTATTCATTGTTCGACTTGGAAAAAGCATCCAGGGATTAGGCTTCAATACAGTAATCCCTCGTTTTTCACAGGGTTGTTTTCAATAAAGGACTCTTGAAAGTTAAAATCAGCCAAGTAGAAACCTATTTATTTATTCAATACTCTCATAAACTATACTATACATTGAAATCCAATAACAGAGCTTTTTACAGGCTCAAGCATTTAACAAAGAAAAGTACTGAACTTTGTTAAAGTTTTTTGAACTCATAACTTGGATACTGACAAATTATATTTTAAAAGTGTAACTGCTGTGATATTGCACGATTGATTTCGAAAATGGGGTGGAAGTGTGTTGCGAACACTATTTTACTTCAGAGTATTTTGTTGCCATCGTGTGGATGTTTTTGGTAAATGAAAATGTGGCGTAGAAATGCTTTCACCTTCCTCTGGAATGCAGTCCAACTTTGTTGGCGATAGAAAGCGTCTACCTCTTTGTTTTTATGTTTTCGTCAGTCCAGTGTTTAGTTGACACGAAACATTTGCGCTTCGTAATGTTGGCTTGGTGAGGGATGGGCACCACCAGGTTATACTTGCCCAAGGCACACAACAGGAAATGGTACCCCACCCTAGTGGTTTAGGGATCCAACCCACCAACCAATGTAGGTTCATCAAGCTGTTGTACATATGTGTACAACTTAGACAGCGACGTTATTGGCAGAAAAGGGGCTGGGAGACTGTTTAACCAATCAGAATGCAGAATCACCCAAAAGTAAAGCGCAATACAGCAAATTATTACCGTATTTGTTTTTTTCACCGGAGCATTCTTTTTCTTTTGTCTTTTAATACTTTTGTTGGCCTGGAGAGGGATGGGCACCACCAGGCTGTACTTGCCCAAGACACAACACTGAAAATGGTGCCCCTACGACCATAGTGGTCAAGGGAAGCAACCACCCACCATTACATGTGGAGTGCCGCGTCTAATCTCGTAAACAATATACAGTACGGTAATTTATCAGTGGAATGAATTCTTCACTGCAAAAGCATGCAGGAATTGGCATCTCGTATTATGATTCCGTCCCGATCCCGTCCGCGCGTCCCACGGTCTGACTTCCATGAAGTCATGTGTTAAATATGAAAACACGCCAACAAATTTCCAGTCTAAACTCTTCACAAGCTTGATCGGATCCTGAGACTAAACACAATAAGACACCACCATCGACTTCTTTTCCAGATTTATTTCAGATGCAAAATTGACATTTTTCAGCATGGCCACAAGAGACACTAATGCATTGTTCAAAGTTCCCCACCAATGTTCCTTTTTCTGTTTGTGTGCAGTTAGCAGCTTGAGATGTTTTCTCCTGTGGGACCGCCACGTAAATTCCACTGTTGCAGGACCCGTTAACTTCTTGTCTTTCTGCTGCCTTGGAGATGAGACAAAAAGAAGAATTGACATTAGAAAAACCTCACAAAAGAAAATATTTACTAGTGGACAGAACTTTAAACTCTTAACACACAACTTACATAATCATTGAACTGGTTTGATAACCAATTATGTGATTACTGAAATCAACCACAATGTTCATAATGAAGCATTCTCTTGTAGATATATTTGACGTATCTTAAGCTTTTATGTCTTTATTACGTGTTTATCATGGGGTGTCATGTCCAATCTCATTGCAAACAACGATCACTGTGTTCCCAATGACAAAGACAATTATAATTCATCTTTGCCTTTTTGTGTGAATTTACCAATACGTAAGTGGATGCACCGAATCTTCACGACTTTAAGGTGCACCCATGGAAAAAAAATCAATTTAACCCAAAATTTTAAAGTGCACCTTATATACTCCAAAATACAGTGGATGAAATTTGAAATGCATGGTTTCAATAACATGATACTGTATATGGCAACTGTTCTGCCTTTCAGTAACATAGTACCCTCTTGGGGTTAACATGTTCATTGTTTATTGCAAAGAATAATTTTTTGGGTTATAAAACTAATTTATGTTCTATGAAATTACCGTATTTTACGCACTAGGAGGCAACCCTGAATATAAGGCGCACGGAATTAAAACTGCTGTAAAAGCGACCATATCTAGTTGTCAATGATTAAGCAGTCGGAAATTGTCCCTGACCAAATTCACAAAATCATTGAAACGGGAATCAAACCCAGGTCTTAATGGTGAGAGCGGCAAAACACATCCTCACTATACCAACTAGTGATACAAATGATTTACAAAAATGCATTAGATTTGATCTGATTATAACACTATCTTTACCTACGGTGCTAGAAACAAATTTCGGAGAATTGAGAAAAAGTCATGCAATCCCTAATGCCCCCAATAAGCATGGCCTTGCATGGTTGACTCCCACTTTGTGTGTGTGTGAGTGAGTGAGTGAGTGAGTGAGAGAGAGAGAGAGAGAAGCACATTGTAAAGCGCTTTGGGAAGTCTTCATTGACTTTGAAAGCGCTATATAAATGCAGACCATTTACATTTAGCGCGCCCTAGTGGCTCCTTGGCACTTTTTCAACAAACCACGGCCCCAACAACCTCACCCAAGTACAATGCCCAGCAAAGCAACGCCATTATCACAAAAGACTTAGATTTTTATAGGGGTGTGCCTAATAATTGGGTGCCCCTTACAGTACGGAAGATACGGTAAATTGAAATGACAAAAAAATGACTAGATATGTCAAATCCCAATCCTTCGTAGGGCTTGTTGGCGAGTGATCCGAACACCTGTTCCTGCTGAACTGAGCCAGTTGTTGTGTAAGACTGATTATCAGCTCAGTAGGCACAGGAGGCCGAGCCCATTTGTTGCTGCCCGTCAATCAATAATTCCACATTTTATCATCCGATTCACATCTCGGGGTCCTCCCAGCTGTTGCAGAATGAATTCGGCCCGCATAAGGTTAGCTCGGCTGTTCAAAGACCACCTCGATTCACTGTCAGGCTAATAGAAAAAGAAAAGGCCATAAACCACTCAAACGTCGTAAACGAGCAACTTAAAGGCCGTAAATCCATCGAAGGCTTTTGCACGATCAACAGTTAGATCGTACCGACGCGGAGACGCCTTTCTGATCTCGCGATGAGCCGGGGTTTGTTGTAAATCTCCGGTATGTATATATATATATATATATATATATATAATGTGTGGGTGGTGAGGGCTGTCATACCCTCATTGCTCTCTTTAATAGTCCGTTGATGACCATTAGTCCTTTCATGGGGTCTATATATAGGTGGACTGATGACATTCTGGCCACGGACCTCATGTCTAATTCACACATGAGCCGCCTTCATGTACTATAAATGGATGCCCCTTCATCAGAGCGTCAGTCAGACTTTGGACCAAAGTCTTCTGTGGTGTGGGAAATGTTCTCCTCAGGTGCAGAACTTAGCCACTGTGAACAAAGAGGAAATCAATCACTGTTCACCAATCAGCTAAGCTCTGTGCCTGACTGGAGACAAAACACACAAAGACTCTTGAAACGTTCTCATCAGGACTACCGAGTCCAACCCGGTTTCTGGAGGATCGTCTCCTGTTCGGTTTTAACTGTGCACAAATTGCCTTAGCAGCAGGTCGGGTCAGGGCTGTGTGGTAATCCCTGGCAATGTGATTTTTAATCTTAATTCACAAATCAGCACGCCAGGAACCCCCGCAGCCCAGACAGAGGGCATTCACCGCGCCCCGGAACTTTCCTCGTTGAGCGGATGGAAAAAAGTCAACGCATAGGTCAGCGGTGCCAAATTAATTTTAGCTCAGGGGCCACAGAAAAAGCACTCTGACGGGAGCCGGACTAGTGAATTGATGGCATAAAAAGCGTGCCTTAGCTGGGGGTCTTTTTGGAGGCTCACAATTACCACACTATTAAAAGCACTTGTTTATATGGTGTAACCCCCCAAAAACAGTCCTTTGTGATTTTTTTTTCATATATGAGGCACACCAGACTACAACAAACACGGAATGAAAACTACAGTAGTGGCTAGGGATGCATAAAAAAACAATAACAACCATGTGTGTGCATTAATTAAGCAATCCACATATAATTCCTGATCACAATTGCAAAAAATCGGATGCAATGGGATTTGAACCCCAATCGCGGCATGGAGAGCGCCTACTATCTACTTAATCACTTTGCTTCCTTCATTCTCTAACATTTGTACCAGGTACCGTGACAAACTAGTGTGACAATGAGATAAGACCAATTCCCTTTTCCTATGTCATCTATGTCCCTAGTGGCCTAGTGGTTAGGAGCCGGCTGATCCACTGTTATTTGGGTTTAATATCTGTTGCCACCATTAGCAATGTTCCTCATGGTAATTTACCAATATGCATTTCCAATTCTATTCACAGAGCGCACTGGAATATAAGGCGCGCCATCAAAATGTTTTAGGTGTGCCTTATAATCTGGTAAATACAGTAAATTATGACTCGGCAATGTAAGATTTGATTGGAAACGATTGGGGGATTTTCCCCTCCACTAAGATTTAATCTAGGTGCATTTGTATACAAACAAAACAACAAATACATTTTCACTACAGTATAAAATCATGCAAACTGGAAGGTGACAAAAGAGCATACAAACATTAAATAATAGATTTAAGCTTCTTCCTGTATTTTATTTTATATGAACATTTTTACCTAAATATCTTTTCTTTGCTGTTACATTTCCTATCTATTATAGAAAGGATCTAAAGCCTCTTCGAACTTGTGCGAAGACAGCAGGGGATTGCCTTAAACAGCACGTCTGTGACTTTTATTTTCAGTAAAATAACATCAGGATGGGTTTCATCAATGTTCTCTGGTTGATAAATTCTAGTCATCAACCAGTGGTGGCACAGCGAGTGGCGCCTGTCTCCAGTGACATCCAGTGGACAAATTTGTGACTGCAAGTCATCTTTCTCTTGTGGATTCTCTCACAATTGTGTTTCAGGCCACATAGAATGATGCGGGGGGACAATTTTTGGCCCACGGACCATGAGTCTGTCACATGTGGGGTAGATCTTTCTTCTGGTTGGCCACACTCCACTAACTCAACGATATGCTCCTCATTAAGCGGATCAGGACGGATTCCGAAGGCATGCGGCGCTCGGATGGAATGCCGGGGCGGGAGGACCACCCGTCTTTTCCTATAAAGACTTTAAAGAAAATGAGTGGAAAGTCCCGATAGACGGCCATGTTTTTAAGTCTTGCTTTGAGCTCCTATATATAAAACAAGCAAACCCAAGTCGGAAGAATTACAAAAACACGTCCATGCAACTGGGGAGTAAATTCATCCATCATCTTAATTGGGCAGAGGTCTACACCGGACAGGTCCACTTTTGTTTACACAACTTGTAGAGTTACTTGCTCGAAGGGGCTCTTAGGGAAGCTTCTGTATGTTCTAATCTACAGGGTTCATACCCCCTTTCCATGGCCAAATTCAAGCACTTTTTTAAGGATTTCCAAAGCCAATTTCTCCAGTACAAATAAAAGAAGAAATCTGGTGAGAATCCTGTATTCTGCAGAGCTCAACTATATCTCCAATTAACATATGTGATTTTTAATCTTGCGTGTTTATTTATCAAGGCATATAGGTGGAGGGCAATGCCATACAAACTAATACCAGCTGCCGTTCATCACAAGAGAATAAATGCAACGGCTAAGCGAGGCCCCCAAAGCGCAGTGTCTGCGTTATTTTGAAGCAGACGTGTTCAGAAAAATGGCAACAACTTTAAGCATTAACGGATAATTCACCGCAAAATTCAAGCACTTTTCAATCTTTGAGAACATTAAAATTCAAGGATTTTCAAGAACCTGTACTCAAAGCCTCCAAAATGACTTTTTCCGTGTTTTGTCACTGTAGTTTTAGCTGCATGGGAAACTGATGACATACTACACCAGCTTCTGGGCCGAGCAAAATCATGTTTTTTATGGCTTCACAAAGTAACTCCACTAAGTACGGTAAGGGTCTCAAAGTTTCAATTGGGGGCCAATCACAGCCCCTAAGATGATAGTTTAAGGCCCCCGCCTTAATATAAAAGTTTAAGGGACAATGTGCATTATTTGAGCAATGGATGTTGCTGTATTCTATTGTGAAACCCATAACTAGTGCCAAATATCACAAGTAAGAATAGAAACTAGGGAAACTCAAAGTGAACACAAAAACTGTTGCCTGAATTCAGGCATGAAGAAAATGGGTCAGGGTTTAAGAAGCTGAGAAGGGCGCGGAAGAAATAACCTTTTTTTTTAATGTACTGTATAAGGCGCACTCCTGAATTTGGCTTGAAAATCGGTCTTTTTTCTCAGTTCGAATTTAGCATTGAAAGTGAAAAATGTTGTTGAACAAATAAGGTAAGGTCATGATTTAAATCATTTACTGAACACAATACCAACATAAAAATAACAATGTATTTTTTAATCATGTGCTTCCAAATCCAATTCATCATCAGATACACAAGGAGTTCTTTCCTTTGTTGTGCTTTTTTGCATTTATTTATATCTTTCCGGACAATTTCCTGTTTTCTTCATTCTCCAAGATTTGTCTTTGGTACCATGAATAAAAATCTGACACACGGATAAATACAGTAACTGCTTGTGCGAACTACTCTAATTTTAATTTTAACGCGTAACTGCAATGTAATGTAAATTGTCTGCATTAATACAGCGTTTTTCAAGTCAATGAAGACATCCCAAAGCACTTTACAATGTGCTTCACACTTTTCCATTTTACACACTAAAATACCAATGGCAGCGTCAGACATGCAAGGCAACTGCCTGCAATCGGGGGCATTAGGGATTCAGTGTCTTGCCCAAGGACACTTCCACATATAACACAGAGGAGCCGGGAATCGAACCTGGGACCTCTTGATCCCAAGATGAGCGCTCTCCTGAGCTAATGCAGCCACAATTTAACTTCAAAATGGTGAATTTCTTTTTTTTGTGATAATTATTAGAATGAATGTAAAACCTTGGGAAGTTTTTTGACATAATTTGTCTTTTGAGTGGTTGGAAATTAAAAAAAAAAAGCAAATCAGAAATGACAAAGTTAAAATACTGCAAAGGCATGGACATTCCATGGTCAAAATACCTCGAGTGTACATATAATTATTACTAACCCCAATGGGCAGGGGTATGAGAAAACATGACTTTCTGTGATAACAGATAGGATTGGTTGTTCACTAATACACAAAGGTAACTTGACAATGAAAGTGATAAGGACTGTGTATATTATTTGACCACTAGGTGTCGCTGTATTGGAGGAAATTAGTAATATTTTCTTCTATTTTTTTGCTCAGCCTATTGTTAGGTTTTTGTTTTTTTGTGTACCAGTAGCAGCAGGATGCCAGACAATGTCGTTTCCCTCTAGGTGAGGGTCATTTGAAACAAAAGCAAACTTTACAACCTATGAGTATTTTCCCAAAATGCACATTTACATGATAGTTTATGTATTTTTGAGAACTTCCCCTTTAAGTGCAGCCCTATCAATCCATATTAATTCTGAACTCCAAGTCAGTCACAAGGGTTTTGTCACGATCCTGTGCGCTGAGTTTTGTTTCTCTATTCTCTCTGCCTCACTTGCATTTAGCACATTGCCTCTGGTGTTCTGAATACTCTCGCCCTCGCCGCCTGCCTTTCCATCTACCAAACTCTGCCCTAATAAGGACTACCGCTTGAAAATACTATTCCGAGTGAGTTCATGATAGGTTCATGTGGATATATGTTGGCAGAAGCTCAGGAAGGTCAGCCTCACAAGATTGAAACATGTTTGCAGAATAGACAAAAAAACAGAGACACCTTCCCATTACATCAACCAAAGAAGAAATTATACTGTCATTGGCTTTACTTGCAAACTCAGTTTTGCTAAAATTGGACAGATAAGGGAACGAACGAGAAATAATTGGGAATTTGGCAAATCGGGATTTCTGCAAAAAGTTCTGATTTTCTTTTTCTCTCTATCCTCATCCATTCATTATCTGCACCGCTTATCTTCAGTAGGGCTGCGGGGGTGCCGGAGCTCATCCCAGGAATCTTTGGGCAGTGGACAGAAACCCAGAACTGGTTGCAAGCCCTTATATTTCTCTCTTTCTCTTTCCCCTGATGTATTTCTCTCTCTACCTTTCTTTCTCTCTCAATCTGTCTTTCTCTTTTAAACTCCCCCTTACTCTGTCTTTTCTCTCTCTTTTGATCCTTCTCTTGTCCCCCTCTCTTTTTCTCTCTCTTCCTTTCCCTCTAATGAAGTAGTCGCGCCCCCACAGACTGCTTTTACAACCATGTGGCCCTCGAGCTCAAATAAGTTTGACACTCCTAATATAGACAATAGAATACGCCCATTTCTGTTGACTATTCAGGACAGAGATTGTCTTAAATATTGGATGTATGCCCTGCACATAATAAGTCGTCAAATTATTTGCACAGAAAAGAAAAGGAGAAACCCACTAATGAAAAACAAAAGTAATAGCCTTCAGGGAGGTTACACTGTAGATAAAATACCACATGCATGGTGTTAGCAACACATGCACGTCACGTTAGACTCCTACCTATCAGAGTACCATCTCCTCTACCACCCTGCGTGCCGATTGGTCCATTTCCCCCCCGGCCAACGAGAGGCAGCGACGAGCCAGGGCCTGCTGCTCGCCGTCCTCCTGAACCATCAGCTCACCGTACAGGTACACGCCCATCGCCTGCAGTCACGCAAATACATTTAAGTGTACGACCGCGCTGCCATCGATGACGTGGGTGTGGAAAACGCTTTTACTTGATCATGGAGCAGGAAGTTCTCCACGTCGCCATAAGCGCGGGCGTGCTTGTGTTTGACCACCAGTTCGCACCAACGATGTCGCACCTGTAAGTCACAACACAGGGAAAATGTGTTTAATATTTTATGCCGTTGACCGCTATGGCCATTAAAATTTTGAATTACCGTACTATAAGGCAGACCTAAAAACCCCTATTTGGTCAAAAATCTGAGAATGCGCCTTATATACTGCTGAATACATGTAGGAAATGCATACGGTACTTATTCGTGTGCGTTAATACACAAGGATTTAGGGCAGGATGGACAAACGGGTCGCATTGGGTTAAAAAAACAATAATTGCACTGGGGCCTGATTGATGTACTGACATAAACCAATCCATTTTTTATTGTTTGGATTCATCTGCACAAGTTATGTTTCAATGTCTTATTTCTTCATAAAGGGACCATTTCATCCAATTGGTTTTGAAACATTCAAAATATATAAATATAAACATATGCATTTACAGATAAAAATAGAGTGGTAATGATATATTTTCGAATGCCTTTTCATTTGTTATCTGTACCACTGGTGGTCCAGTAATTAGGTTTTTGCTCTCACCACTGCGACCCGGGAGGGATTCCCATTCAATGTATTGCGATTTAGGTCGGCGACATCTTACGACAGAGCAATCGATACTCTAAATACATAACGTATACAAAAATAAATATGGTAACTCTTACTGTAGTTTTAATTCAATGTGCCTTGTACCGCGGTGTGTCTTTATTATGAAAAAAATATGACACAATGCTATTTTTGGGGGGTGCACCTTATAATGCCCAAAAAAACCCCCCAGTAGGCTTAAGATATGGTTCGCTTTTGAAAAACTTACATTTATTAGTTCATATCTTGAATCCCAAGAGTTTAAGCTTTTGAATGAGATGTGACATGACGTAATTTAGTGACTGGTGACATCGTACAGACATGCATATTTACGTTAACGGGTTAAGCTACAGTCTTTATTTGTAAATATCTCATATTTCAATTTGGGCACATGCGGCTTATAATCGGGTGCAGCTTATATAACAAAAATGCGGTTTTATAGTCCGAGTTTTACGGCAATTACTCGGTAATGCGTCTGTCACTGCCAGCGACCCTGGTGAGCATTAGCGGTTCGGAAGATCAATCAATAAATTGTGAAAAAAATGATAATGATCTTGCTCATATGGTAATAACATGATGTTGAAACCATCGAGCCTGTCAATCCCTTCACTCTCAAGTCCTGTCCTGGAGTCGGATAAACCAGCGAGTGAAGTCGCGAAGCGCGTCTGGCAGGCGGCCACCGAAACACTTTAAACGGAGCTGACGGCTCATCTGTGCTGGCTGAAGGCGCAGGAGTATATTTTGGCTCCGGTCCTGACCCGCTGCCGTCCAGACGTGACGGTTTACCGAGGGGAAGGTACGTGCGTGACCTTCTCAAGGTCGGAAGCTGAAACAATTTTTGAAGAAGCTCCTCAAGGAGGGAGGACGCTTGATAGAGTAAATGTGAGGCCGGACCACACGAAAAACTTTGGATTGGACTTTGGAGGACAAATACTTGTACAGTGGTACCTCTTTTTATAAACAAAACTCGCTATACGGAGACTCCAGGTTCGCGAGCAGTCCCAGAGGCTACCACTAGAGACCGCTGGTGACTTCTTACTGCCAGCATCAGCACGTTTAGTTTGTGCATTCAAACTACTCCAGGCAAAAAAAATAATAATTGTTTTTAATGGACGGTGAGTGCTTATGTATCTTGACTATCAATCTCATACCAGTAAATTAACCAACTTATTAATTGCCAATTCTTTTTTTTGAAGTGTTAATGTACCCTACTAACACAATGTGGCCCCTATTTACTTACAGCAAGGCAGACTATGTAGAATCCGGTCACGATATTGGTAATCTACGACAACCTTGTAGTCTGCTACCAGTGACAGATATGATCCGGATTAGAGCGGAAATTGTCAAAACGAGATCTGATGAGATATTTTTCCAGTATAAAAAAAATGTAATACGGCATACAAAATGTGAAAAGATTGAAAAAAACGTATTGAATACAGGGAAAACTTAAATTGACCGGTATGCAATATCCGTGACCCCTCCTTGCAACGCCCCGCCCCTTTTGACCCTGCAGAACGCACACACATGAGTTAAGGTGCTCATGATAAACTCACATTTTATCTTGTAAATATTATAGTATATATCTTATTAATGTACTTCTTTCATGATTAATTTCTATTTTAATTGGTTATTAGTGATCAGAAATGTGTTTTCAAGCTATTTCGACCAATTTGGGTTTTTTTTCTTATCGGGAAAAATCGCTCGTCCGAATAAAGAAATCACTGATTCTGTTAAAGAACCACAACAAATATCACCTTGTCAGAGTTTGCAGACCTTTTAATGGGATAATCCAAGCACATTTTCAGGACTTTCAAAGCAAATTTTCCAATTTTTCCAGTCTCAATTAACGAAAAAAACAAAGAAAAATCCAGTGTGAATCATCTTTTTTGCAGAGCCACCAATATATCTGCATTTATTTACATATGCACATTTATCAACACATGATTCTTAGGTCTTCAGTACATATTTGTTTTTGAGACAAACTTCTCCGCATATAGGTGTTGGGTGAAAATTACAGCCTACATTTTTAGTTGCAGGGAGTTCTTCCCATTAAAATTTACCACTGGGAAACGCTACCTTAATTTATTGCATGAGCTATAATAAATATCCATAATCGCTACGTAATCCTTCGAATCAAATGTACTCGTAAACCAATAAATTGCCTGAAAAAGTGCTGTATAAAAACATGTAGAGCAAAATAAGACTATACAACAATAAAATCCCCTCCTTTATCCTCTCGCAATAACCCGAAACACCACATACACAGACGAACACAATAGTTAAAATACAATAAAAATAAAATAAATAGTAGTAGTAAAGGTCTTATATCCAATAAAATAGTAAATAAAATATGATTATGACAAGGCACAGACTACCCAAGTGTGGAAAGGGCCCCGAGAGGGCCTTATCCACACCGATAGGGATGGCAGCAGTTGGCCTAAGATGTTAAGTCATTAAACCACATTCAACCAATGTAATCCCCACCTCCACACACATAAAGAAACGCTAAAATAATAAAAATAGAACAACAACAGACGAACAGAAACACAAAAGGTTAGAAGTTAAACAAATCAAACTAAATAAAAATGATTACCATATTTTCCGCACTACAAGGCGCACCGAGTTATAAGGCGCACCCCCAAAAAATAGTTTTTGGTCCTATATTTTCCATACATAAGGCGCACCGGATTATAAGGCGCTACAATGGGAACGTCGACAAAACAGTCAGATAGTTCAGTCAAACTTATTACCCCCTTAACATTCCCAAAGCTTGCAAAGAAGCAAATACGTGTCTCAGACATATACGGAAACAGTGTCTGTACGATGTCACTCAAATGCATCGTTCCAAATATCATTCGGAAAGTTAAAGTCGTGGGATTCAAGAAATGCCAACCATTCCTTAGTTTCCATTTTCTTTTTCGCACGCAACTTTACTGTGCATATGACAATAAACACTTGGAATTGAGTTTAATTTTAAAAAAAGATATCACAGAAACATCGAGATCAGTCTGAAACAAGATACAGGGAAAATATATAGCCGGAGTAGCTCACCGAAGTCGTTGTGTTCAATAATAATGTGCAACCATGGTCCTCTTATATCTGTGAGTGTAGTAAATCCAGGAGAGTAAAATATTTACAAATACAGTACAGAATAGTAAAATACTGTTTACTCTATGCCGTAGTTCTACCCAACATGCTATTCACATTCATCTTTTTCGGCCAATTGCAGGCTTTGTTTTGCCCCTTTAGCCTATGCGAGCCTGTAAATGATCAAAAGGATCCGCCCCCTTTACCTCCGAATAACTTTAGCCAATAGTGATCGATTCAAATGATGATTGACACATTGGTTAGCCAATGAAACGCCGGTATATAAATCCCAGCATGCACCGCGGACTACTTCGCGTTCGGGGGAAAATCTAGTCGGCGGCTGCTTGCATTAGTTGCCAGACTTTGCGACTTAATATTGATCCATATATAAGGCGCACTGTATTATAAGGCGCATGGTCAGCTTTTGAAAAAAATTAAGACTTTTAGGTGCGCCTTATAGTGCGGAAAATGTGGTAATTAAAATCCTTGCACTCATACGCATTTCATAGTGCCCTGTTAAGGTGTAACATACAGGGCGATGACGCTTCATAGGACAATGCCATACAAACGAATGCCAACTGCTGTGAATCAGTGTCGGTATAATTTCCAAGCAGACTTGTTGAGAAACATGGCAACCTTCAAGCATTTAAAAGCTCTTCAACCAAAACTTCAAGCACTTCTCAATCCTTAAAAACACAACATTCATTTTCAAGCATTTTCAAGGATTTCAAGCACTCGTACGAACACTGCGTCGTGAGGAATTGTGTAGATTCAGGAATTTAAATTATTTTGAGAATAACATAACTTCTGTGTTACCCGAATAATGAAGCGGGCAGAAGAAATGAACGGATGTGCGACCACGAAGGCAGCAAAAGGAACTCATGGTTTCTTTTGCGCACAGCTCACGGGGGCGCTCACGCGGCCCCACGGCAGCTGTTGCCGTGGCCGGGTTACATTCCTGGGGAGAGCCCTGGGGCACGGCAGCTGCATGGAGTTCACGCTATCTTATTTTTTTCTTATTCTAACTTGACTCCTTCCTCTCCGAGGGGCCCCTCTCGCTCTAACAGTGACATTCCTCCATTTATTAGCACCCCCCTACTGGCTTGCTACTGCAGCAACTGATACAACCTGAGTTGCAGTGTGGAGGATCACAAACACTGTTGGGACTAACGTGTTCCAAAGGAACGAGTTCCTCGATTGAATTGCTTCTCTCTGTCACAAGTACTGTGACTCATCATTATTAACATTTTTAATCGCTACTGTCATTACCACACGATGCGTTACAGTATTATTTTAGCTACTAATTTCATGCAGATCATGAATTAGTGTCCCCTGATCATGGAATACGCCTGCATCACTTATGTTTTCACATACAACCTTCCATCCACCATCCACGCGCACTGTGGTGTGGGTATGTTTATATTTAACCAGAAAGTAGAACTGAAACGGTCGGGGGTGGCCGCTGGAGCCCATCCCAGCCATCTCCGGGACGTGGGCAGCGGACACCCTGAACTGGTTGCCAGCCAATCGCAGCTGCAAATCACATTCATGTTCTTCATCGACGCACCAGCCGAGTGATCCACCGCTAAGAGTCGCACAGCTGGGCGATTTTACGTCCTCCCGGGACGATCGGAGACAAATTCACGACAGGGTTTATACTTGCGCCGCACCGCGGGTGCCGTTCAGTCGCTCCCGCGAGCGAGCCCCTAACCCGCGGCGCGTGTACTTTCGGGCGCGATTCGCACGACACTGCGACAAGCCGAGCGGGTCGGGCGCTCGGCGCGGAGGCCGGTGTCTGCCGCCCGGGCCGCGATGGCGCTACACGGCCCTCAATGGCTCCGGCCGACGGACGGGCGGCCGCGGGGGAAAGAGGTAGCTGGGGGGACCTGTGGGGTTAGGATGGGCGGGATTTCAGAACTAGAAAAAGAGAGAAAGAGAGAGAGAGAGAGAAAGAGAGAGATACTTTGTTCATCCCTGTAGGGAAATTCACACTTCCAGCAGTATCCTTGTGTTGAAAAATAAAATAATAAAATCAAGATATAGAATACAAAAATACCCAATATAAAGTTTTGCTATAGAGTATTTAAATAGTGCTACGGAAAATACATACTGTAATAAAAATAAGGTAATATGCAAATGTGGGGGTGTGGTTTAATGTGGGCTTTTACTCCCCCGGGTGGAGTTAAAGAGCCTCATGGCATGAGGAAGAAATGATCTCCTCAGTTTATGCAGGTGTCACCAGTAGTAAATGGTAGGCACTGCGTGAGGAGAAGGACATACAAACAACAACAAACCAACAAGAAATTCACTGGGCAAAAGTGAGCACAGAATTTACGGTAAGCGTACGGAATTTTGGTCTTTTTATTAGTGCAATACACCATGTCTGGAGGAGATAAAGAAAACGTCTGTCCTGTATGCTGATCTCGAGCTGAACGTGATAAAAGCGGCTAAAGAAACAAGCAACCTTGACGCAGCAAGAAAGTTTGGCTTAAATGAAAATGTCTGACGATAAAAAAGATACATCACTAGAAGTTGCACATTAGGCCAAGCGTGCAAAAGAAGGATATAAACATGGACAGTGCCCAGAAATGGAGGAGATCTTCGAGTGGTTTGAAGCCCAGAGACAAAATGGATATGGAGTGTCTCAGCTAAGTGTTCATTTGCAAGCCTTTGAGATTGAACAAGCCAAGAAAATATGAAAAGGATTCACTGTTTCCACAGGTTTGTGTACACATCTTATTCTATTTCTGTTAGTATGTGGCTATTTTAAAGCAGTTTTAGGAAGTCGGCCCATATACAAGTATATTTGCTCATTTGTAACAAGATAGTTTCTTTCAGAGAAACACACTACTTTTAGGCGGTAGTAATCAAGGGGTAATTGAATTACTTTTTACATGAGGTAACTATAATTAATTACTGTTTTTCAGTAACGCACCCAACAAAAGCCTTCTTATCACATCATTTGAGCAAAATGTTTGAAAATAAATATATGAGACAGACATCGCTGTTATCAGTTATCCAGCTAAAGTCAGCAATGTTGTAATTACAAAGGCAAACTATTATCACCTAAACCACTTTAAGGGACGACAACAAAGCCACAAGCGGGTTGGAATACCTCAACCATTACGCGTTGCATCATGCGCAAAAATTAAGTTGGTTCAGAAACAACCCAATTTAGGTCATGTCTGGATAAATGCGATAATTGGGTTAATTTGACCTTGCTTCCTAGGTTTTTGTTTCATAAAGACAAGAAATACAACCACATATACAGTTGCTCCTGTACATACAGGCAACATCCGTTACGTGAAATTTGAGCTACAAGATGTCTTTTGAGCAGTTATCTTACTGGGCATTGAAGAGAAAATCCAACCAAACAAAAACAAAAAGGCATTGTTTCAACTAGATTTCATGACAAACTGTGTTATCAGTTCCAGTCAAGCCAATTAAACCAATCTGGTGGCACCACCTGTTATTCTTTGGCTCCAGACGTGAAAGAATGAACAGCGATTAATTGTGTCCATTACTCATTGGGCACCATTTAAACAAATGCATTGTTCGTACAACATGAGCTTTGCAGACTAAAGTTTGCGATAACTCTCCTAAAATATTTTGGGAGATTTAACCGGAGTAAATTATAAGCCCCCTCGAAAAAAAAAGTACCCGGACAAAAATGATACTCACAGGACAATAAACTTTAAATATCCCGCTATAACCTCCACTGAAATTAAAACGTATCTGTTACAAGAACAAAAATATCACTCATCTGCTATTCTACCTGAAGGTGACCATAAAAGCAATAATTGGTCAATGCCTGGTCATCATTTTAACAAAGATTAGTGGCAACATTAAACTGTCTTTGCTGCGGGAGCACATTGACAGTGCTGTGCACAGCATAGTCACTTTTCAGATTTTAAAAACACGTGTTCCAAGTGTTTGAATGATGTGGCCTTCAAGGGAAAAATAGGACATGTTTAACAAATACCTGAGATCAAGTTCACATTCCAGAGCACCTCACATGGGAAAGGAAGCGGACCAAAGTCATGCGGCCGGCCTCAAACGAATGGATATTCGTGGTCACGAACAATGTCCCGGAGGGAAAAGCCTATGTGCCAGAAGATGCCCGATTTCTTTTCGAGGAGCTTTATGAATCATGCTGCCAACATGGCAGACAACTTGATGTGGCCAGCACTAACAGTTGCTGAATAAACGTTGCCAGCGCCTTTTTTACATAAAATGTTGTGACAAAATAAAAAACGCAATTAACCAAAGATTCAACATCAAACAAAATGGGAACCTAAAAGTTATCCTAAAAAAAGTTACAATATAGTAATCTCTCGATCTATCGTAGTTTACTTTTCATGGTTTCGCTACTTTGTGGATTCTCCTTATACTTTAAAATTATGAATTGATAGTACACAGGTTTGGTACACCGTTTTCACGAATATTTTTGTTGATCTGAACAATACACCTAAAAATATTTTTGAGACAAATCTCTTTTATAGGTGTTGGGTAAAATGACGGTATATGTAGCTTGCAAATTCAGTTGCAGGAAGTTACTTCCATCACAATTGAAAACTGAGAAACGCTACCTTAATTTCTTTCATTGCCCATAATAGATACCCAATCCTTGCATCATGGTGCCCTGTCTAGCTGTAGTGACCTGTAGGGGCCGATGACACTTCATAGGACAATTTCATACAAACTAATGCCAGATGCCGTCAATCACAAGTGATGAAGGAATATGATGGCAAAGTGAGGGATATTCATAGCTTGGTTGTTAGCCAGGTCCGTAGTAGGATAGCTGAAAAGAACAAATCACTGTAGCAACTAAGCTGAGCTAAATTTAACCCACGTTCATGCAACAGACTTAAGGCTAAGTTCAGCCAAGATAATAAACATTACACCAGCTTAATCCTTCATCTTGGTTTCGTGCAATACGCCCCCTGGAAGCGTCATGAAGCTTGTTGCCGATCCATGACCAGCATCAAACAGTCTCTGAAAAAATGCAAGCTAGATAAAACTGTCTGGAATCAATTGATGTAGAAGATGCAAATGCTTCTTCACACAAGAAATGGGGCTTGAGAAAGGTGTGTGCGTGTATTTGCCTAAGTGTTTTTCCATGCACCACTATGTTGATAATGGGCCTGTGTATTTTTAGTACACACTTAAGGTTTTTCCTGGAAACTCTAGAGTACGACTCCCCTTCAGCGTGTGCCAGGAAGTTCAACTAAGGATACAAATCCTCAACCAAATTTGAAGTTGTTCACGACAAGTACTAAAAGCATGAAAAAAGTAAACAATATGGTTTTCTCAAAATGGGTATTGTGTAAACAATTAACTTTGTTCTGTCTTTCATGTCATATTCTGACCTTAGTTTTACTCCTTTGTACTTGTTACACGGGGTACTGCGACCCAGGGGTGGAGCGGAGAACAAACAAGAGACAAGCTAAGCACACACATACACGCGCATATTGTTAATAGTGCCATTAAGGAACTTTGTGCAGCACTAAAAAAAAAACATGACGTGTATACTTGTGGGATTTTACTCAGTAATGGCGGCCATAAAGAGGAGAGTTGCTATTACGGGGAGAATTTACTACGCATTACTCAGCGCTGTAGAAGCTGGGTCGGAAGGCAAAAGGAGACTGTGCGCTCTTATTCTAAGAGGCTGTGCGAGTGCAGCTTACCTCAGCGTCTTGATTGTGCAGGTCGTATTCACGAGCCAAAATGCACAGGGTGGATGCGCTCAGCTTGTCTTCTTCTAAGAGGAGCTCCAAAAGCAACACAAGTTGATCTGAGGTCACCTGAAAGCAACAAAAAAAGACATCAACTGCTGCAAATCATTACACATTTACAAGCATATTTTCATTTGTGAGCATTTCCTGGAAGTTTCATTTTGTGCGACGCGGAGAGCAACAACACATCAATACAAGTCAATTAAAGCATCCATTTCGAGGCAAGGAGCATGGAGATAATAAAAGTGAACCGAACGCTGTAATGAAATAAATATGATAAATTGAGCGCATCCTTTCCAAATGGGGGAATATTAGAAAAAGAGCTAGAAATGCAGTGTAGAAAAGAAAAAAAACAAAGCAATCAAGATACATAATCCAACAAACACTGCAGTGACGAGTAGATACAGACATATATTTGACTCAGATTTTTTTACCGAATATAATGTACAGTTCATTAATTTTGCCTTATTCATTCTATAGAGATTTGGAAAATACATGAAAGAGAAATACAGAAATGCTTGTTCAATAACAGAAGAGCAATTAGGATTGTGCATAACGCTAGGTACAAAGAATATACAAACGGTTTTTAAAACCCCACAATTGTTAAATGGACACTCATTATCTAAGGGTAATCCAACACTTCAAGGTCCAATATTCAAGTACAACAATGACAACCTATGTGCCATCTGAAAAGATATTAATTTATGTAATTAGTCAGGTTTTTGGACACATGTTATTATTATTGTATTGTACAGCTGTTTTAGTGCAAATATTTTGTTGTTTCCTATTAATAGTTGATGTTGTTTTTTTAAAGGTAAGTATAATAATAAGCCACAATCAAGGTGTCATATTAAAATAAGGTTGAGGGTTCGAGTCAAGAAAATGTTACCTCTGAAGTGCAAAGGCAGTAGAGAAAAAAATAACGATTCAAAAAGAGATAAATTCTTCAACTTCTTTTCTCCCGATGACAAACATCATGAGGGAAGCCGACAAGTTGGCGGTGGATTAAAGAGATTATTCCGTCGATGGATGTGGGCTGCAATGATTCAGAATCCACCCGGGTGGGAAAGACTCTCAACTCAAAGACAGACCTTCACTGTGAGGCATCCCTTCGGGAGGGAAAATGAATGGCTAAGGCCTCCATAGAGGCTCACATGGAAGGAAGACAAAACAACCAAAAAGAATGAATAAAGTGGATGCTGTGGTGCAACAGACATCCGGTTTTCTTTCCTCACCTATCTACCCCTTACGTAACAGTATTCCGGTGTGCCCATAAAACAAGATCTCAAAAATGTAAAGTAAATTCCGGACTACAGAATACACCTGATTAAGAATGACACTCCACTTTTCATTGTATGAGCTTCACTGGATTTTAAGCCGCAGGCTCAAACAGCCATAAAAATGAACTTAGTCACATGCATTTTTTACATGTTAAGTGTACACCTATCGCCAACCGCGTGGGAATTTTGGCGTCGACACCTTTGGCTGAAGAACTCCAACGGCGCCCTGAATCGAAAGAAAGTTCTTTAAAGCTCAATAATGTATTTAATATAACAACGTCATAGAAAACCCTCATAGTTTTCTTTTCTTTTTCAATGTTTGATACATTAAGAAACAAAACATTTAATTCTAATATATTATATATTTATTTATATTTATATATTATATTATATATATAATTTAAATCTCAGGCATACACCACCTCGTGTTAGCGAGTCCACCTCGTGTTACCAAGGTGGAGGTCAGCTCCGGTAGCTACCGGTTGCTCCAGGTAGGTCTACGTTAGCGTCTGGGATGCTAGATGTGAGCCACGTTTCTGTAAAACACAGCAAACTGCACTTCCTGTGCGCTTTGTTTTTCACCAGCACAGCCAGTTCGTCTGTCTTATTAGGTATAGAGTTCACATTTACCATGATTACGGACGGCACCGAAGACCTATAACGCCGCTAGCCGCTTAGCCCTAGCTCCGGCACTGCATCCACGATAGGGCCCCCTCATCAAGCCGGCGCGAGAATTCTTCAGGGCAAGGAGTTGATTCTGGCAGCGCCAATAGACTTTTGTTTGAAATGGTACTTCGTCTCCATCTTGCGGTGGAATGTTTTTACGATTGTATTAATTTAATTTGTTTTAAGGGGAAACCCGTAGTTTTTGTGATCCAACCTTAACACCGTAGTGGGTTCAAGAAAACCGTACTCATTACGGCAAAACCGTAGTACTTGGCAGGTATGCAAATCCAACAATCGAAGACAGCCAGCACTCCACAATTCATCTTAACATTTAACTATCTTAAAACACTAAGCAGCCGATCACCATTTAACCAGCCACGCTTCTTTTTATCCTTCATCCTTTTCCTAAAACCCTCATCCTCTCCATCTACCTCAAATGAAGTAAAATACCCAATCAAAGATAAATGTAAGAAAATCAACACACACAGACAGACCCTAGAAACTTTCAAATGCGATGAAGTCCTCCCTCATTGATAAATTTAATCTCTTTTTACTATTGGACAAAGAATATTTCATAAGATGCAATGGAATTCTCCTATCTGAAACCAGTACTCCCAGTACTCCTTGCAGGTTCAAAGTCAATTGATGTCTACTCTCCTTATTTTGAGTGTCTACTAAAGATTCAGTTTAACACTCATCTTCACCCTCCTCCAAAGTGGGAAGATAGCGTGTTCGCTGAAGTGGACACTTTCTGAAGGGCCCACCCATGATCTTGCGCACCGCTTAAAAAGTCCAAAGCAATAAACCACACACTCACAAATCTTTGCAGTAACTCACTCACACACACACACACACGTGCTGCTAATCAATATGTCTGCGCCACTGTCGCCATAACAATTTTGCAGTCAAGGATGATTTATTAAAGATTGAACACACAATGTTCCACTAAATTTGACAACAGTTCCCTTTCACTTACATCAAAAATGCAAACTTCCAATACCCCTTAAAATCCGTATATTGCCCGTGTATAAGTTGTGTACTCACTTATTACTTTGCACAAGGCCTTGAAAAATTATTTAAATTCCTACAGATCTCAAAAAGGCGGTTCAATGTCTACTGCAGATATCTTAAACTTGTGGCCCCGGACGCCAATTGCAGCCTTCATCATGATAGTTTGAAGGCCCCCCGCCTTAAAATGAAAGTTAAAGGGATGGTGTGTACTATTTGACCACTAAATGTCGCTATATTCTGTCATGCAAATGAGAACGAGTGCTAAAAATCTCAAGTAAGAAAAAAAACTACAGAGACTTAGCATGATTATAAAGCACCATTTCTCCAATTGTTTTTGCCTATATTACGTCAGTTTTTTTTTAACATTTCGTTCTTACAAAGAATGACATACAAAGGAAATTATTATTATTATTATACCCATAGCAGCATGACCATGCCACTCCTCTAGGTGAGGCTCATGTTATGTAAATTGAATTTAAATTGCTTCACCTACGAGTATCTAAAAAAATACACATTTATGAAAGTTTATATAATTTTGCCAATCATTCAAATCAATATCCTTTTTTAATGATTGGCATTTTGTACCACTAGGAGGCATTCAATAATTCACATTGTTTCTTTAAGTGCAGCAGATTACGGAATAATTTCTTACTGATTGATGTATTTTGATAGTAATTCTCAAATGTTTTTCTACTTTTAGATCTTATTTTGCGTAGGGAATGTTTTTATCATAACATTATTTTGGAATATCTGATTTGGCCATATATCACCCAGACCTTAGCTCCGGCGGCTCTCAAGTAAATTTAGTTTTAAACCCCTGGTCTACTCGAAGTATGAGTTATTATTTTTTTTTTGTAGGAAGCTTGAGGTATTTGTCTTGATTGTATAACACACTCAACCTCTATTACAGGAACAAAATTTCAAACCCAATAGCACAGGATTGCAGCACAACACAAAATTGACTTTTAGATACTTTGCACTCAGAGTTGCTCAAAGCAATTTATGATTTATTGCTCATTAGCATTACTTGCATTGTGTTTGTGATGCCCAGAGAAAGCAATTATAGGGGAAAGGTGAACTTCATTGCTGAGTGCTCACTTATTAATGAGAGTAGAGAGAATGGCAAACAACCACTTACTAGCAAAATACACACAAACGTGCGCAACACACCCACACAAAATACTATCCTGACCCAAAATGCAATTTAAAAGAGCATCTAATTCCATACCATCCCTGGGAATGGCCGAATGTAGCTGGGCAGACTGTCGTTTAGGAGACAATGAGCGTCCCAAACATACATGCAAACTGCTGACACAAGCACCATTAGGTATTTACTGAGCCAGGTCTTGCAAAGACCTCGGGGAAATCTGCTGTGCATTTTCTCGCTTTGCAGAACAATGGCGTTCACATGACAATGTTCCTTACAACAACAGGTATGGATGTGAGTATCGGGTGCTTTGGAAAAGTCAAAACGAATCACGCTGGTGCAAAGGGCCATGGGAATACGCTAAACTGGTCATGCGATTGCCGATTTGTTGCTTGTCGAGGCAAGCTTTGACCTCTGGAGGTTTCACAAACAAACACGAATTCGCAAATACTCTTGATCGCCTCACTTTTGGAGACGGTCACAAGTGATTTAAAAGGGGTTGTCCAGATAAAGTATTTCGGTCCTAAATCTGCTTGCCAGCAATCCATCAGCTTCTCCATGGCAACGACAATAAGTTGAGCTCAAATCTGTACAATAAATAGCAGGGCGAACCACTAATGGTTCGATGCTTGAATTGATTGTGAGACTTGTTTTCCTCGTGATTTCTGACCGGGGTCCGTGCATATCCTGGTAGGCCGCATGTAACACTTCACAAAATTTAAGTTTCGGTACAAGCCTAACTTCTGAATTATAAGTTGCACCTAAAGAAATTTGAAAGTGCACCTTATTACCTGGTGCGTGTTACCTACCACAGAATACTGTGGATAAGGTTGTACTTTTAGATGTACATTACCATACAAGGTTTTATGGCATACGACAAGTGATGCAATGTGTATTTGTACGATGTGATACCCAAAATTCTGGAACAAAATAGTTTTTAAACAGTGATTTAGGATCTAGCATCAGCATTGTTAATAGAGGTTGGATCTCAAAATGTCAATCATTAGTTAGGGTTCAGCTCGGGCTGGGCTTCTTCCTCCCTGATTTTTTTTTAAATTTCCATTTGTCATTTGTTCTGCATTTCCTTTTCTTTGTGGAGGATTCGCGCAGCTTACACGCTCATCGGTGTGTGCGGATACAAGCAAGAGGGGAAGTCGGCCAAAATCAACCTTTTTTCCACCTTACAAATAAAATATGAAAATTTGTGTTTGCTTCGGCTTTGGCCCCGCAAATCAAGTTACTGTATCAGGCTTAGGCTAGGCCCGGGCTTTAATACCCGCATGCTGGAATTTTTAGGCCCGATCTTACCTGTAATTGTCACACACCACTCCCAGGCAATGCTAACTTCCGAGTCATTTCTGAAGAGCGAGGTAATGGTTTTCACCCAAAGAAAACAATGGCGACCAGATGATGAAGATGCTGTATCTGAGTCAGATCAGGAGGCTTCTCCTCTAACTGGTAACCATGGAAATTACTACTATCTGTTTCATGTGGGGGAGCAAAGCCCTACCGAAAAAAAGAAGGGAAAAAAACGGTCAGGAGAGGGATGGGCACCACCAGACTGTAATGGACCAAGACACACAACAGGAAGAGGTGCCCTGGCGGTTGTGGGATCAG
Source organism: Urocampus carinirostris (assembly GCF_059441175.1). Lineage (NCBI taxonomy): Eukaryota > Metazoa > Chordata > Actinopteri > Syngnathiformes > Syngnathidae > Urocampus > Urocampus carinirostris. Next base: position 21,071,206 of record NC_142353.1, on the reverse strand, counting down.
TGAATCTAGTAGTGGCGGTGAGAGCACCGACATTTTACCACTAAACCACCAGTTGTTCAGATGACATACAAAAAGGTATTATATCTTATCTATTTATAATCAGACTATTTTTTAAACAGTCTCTCCACTTCTTTTCCAACAATTGTTGGAGAATGGAGAAATCAGAAAATCTTTCCACAAAATACTATACAAGCTTTTTTATGTACACAATACGCTGCAATGTTATTGACGCACAGGTGTATAACCTAAGACTCCAACGGTTGTACACAAATACACAGGGTAGCTCTGACTTTAGTCACAATTTCACACACCCAATATTCTGGTGCGCCCTATGTATAAAAAATATATGACCAAAAATCGTTACTAGGATTTTTGTGCGCCTTCCAATTTTACTGTGCCTTACAGTGCGGAAAAATTGGTAATTATTTGGCTCAAAGTGGAGATAATGGTAAGCGAGTGACAAAGGAATTACTGCTAAGAGTTACCAAAAACCAGAAACCTATTTTAAACTGTGTGGTTGACAAAAACCCCAAACATGATGCCATTGGCACCATTCAAAGGCGCAAGGAGGTGTTGCTCATGCCTTCTTTTCCTCTCCTGCACGCCTACTACCCCCAAGGGAGAGTACGGTGCTTGTTCAGCCGTAGCACATTAAAGGCTTTGGAGACGTTGAATAACTGTGACATTATAAAACCAAACTGTGATTTCTGAGAGGCCATTGACTTGCATGTGTGTGTGTGAGATGCCATTCAGCCGCTTGGCTGGCTTTTATTTCTGTCTGACCGCGAGCTTGTAAAAAGCCATTCTGGCTCCAGCGGCTAAAGGCCTCGTCTACTTGTTAGGTACTGAGGTTCGGCTCCCTTCTTTTTTTGTCTCCCTCGGCCGCCTCGTGTCTCCATGGTGGACTGCTGTCCCGAGACAAACGCGCTTCTCGTCACTCTTCCCCTGTCGAACGCGCCATTGTCCACTCCAGTCTTATTTTCCCCTTGATTTAAAGCTATTAACGTCCACCCACTTTTACACTCAAAGGTCTTGAGGAGGAATGGCTTGTTAGGCAGGTGTTGGGATTTGGTAAACGGTCTCACAACACTCACAATTTTAATTATCCTGTAAGTGCTCGTTACAGCAGCCAGGAATTTTAAGGCGGAGCAAAGATGGGACAGATGGTGGGGAGCAAAAGAGCAAGACGTGAGACTTCCAAGCCGAATGACGTAAAGCACATAAATGTTGGCAAAGAGTTACTGTAATTTTTGTCCTTTCAGCTTCCATAGTCAAAACATAACTCAGCCAAATGACCGCATCCTACGCTCAAATGTTGCCAACGTGTCTCTCTTCTCACTACAGTGGAACATCTTTATAAGACCACCTCTAAACACCAGTATTTTGGTACACAAGTTTTGTTTTCAACAAAAATCTTGCTCGCTATACGCAGGAAAATCCTGTTCCCGAGCAGTCCCAGGGGCAACCACTAGAGACCGCTCACCACTAGTGACTGGTCACTACCAGCATCAGGTCGTTCAGTTTCACATGGAATTTTATTACAGGGAGGTAAAAAAATTGTCCTGTGAGCATTGTTTGTGTGTACGTTCATTTAAAGGAGAGGTGCGTGGTTTGAGTTGTCCTTGAAAAGTTTCAAATAAAACATTTTCTTTGTTAAGTATGTGTTTAAAAGGCCCAGCTGAGTTCAAGGAGCCTTTATATCTATCTTTTTCATCGCGTTTATCTGCTTTTATTTTACTTTTATCATCGGTGTTCCAGCCACAGATATGGTAATAATTTAGCTCCAAAAGAAGATGACGGAAAGTGAATGACAAAAGAATTACTGTGAAAATTTGGCAGAAAACCTTTAAGGACAGGTTATTTTAAAATGTATGGTTGACATTTACCCCACCAAAACGCACCATTCAAAGGCGCATATTGCGCAGTTATATTATGTGTGCGGTCATTATTTTCTTCTTGTGAGAGGCACCGCCCACCAAGGGATTGAATCCTGCGAGACAACCCGAAGAGAAGCGCAAGAGAAAAACGAGCTGCAGGTTGAAATAAATCCACTTAATGTTGTTAAAGCCAGGTGCCTGTCACAAGGAATTGAATCCTGCGAGACAACGCTAAGAGAAGCGCAAGAGAAGAATGAGCTGCAGGTTGAAATATATCCACTTAATGTTTTTAAAGCCAGGTACCTCTCACAAACGCTGTATTTGTATTTCTTTCTTTCTCTCTCTTTCTCTTCCTCCCCTTTTCTCTCTTTCACTCTCCGTTTCTCTTTTGTTGTCCCTCTTTGTCTCTCTTTCTCTCTTTCTTGCTTTCTCTTTCATTCTTTTTACCCTTCTCCTTTCTCTCCTTCTCTCTTTGTATTTCTCTTTGATTTTGTTCTATGTCGTTCTTTCTTTCCCCCTCTATCAATATTTCTCTTCTTATCTCTTTTCAAATACAGTCCAAATGCCTACCCTGACCCCCAAAAGTTGAAAAAGAAGGGGTTTATTCGAGCGCATCTAAGAATTTCACATACTTGCAACGTGCAACAAAAGGAGCTGCAATGATGATTTCAGCCAGAAGATGGCGTCAGCAAGTAAAATATTTTTGAAATTACACACACACCTTTAAAGTTGTCAACCTCTGCCAATTTCTTCCCTTATCAATGATTGCAAATCCTTGTTATTGAGCAATAATAAACCTTACAAACACAAAGCGGCACCTATTTACTCAGAGCAAGACAGACTGTGTAAAATACCGCAATGTTATTAGCAATCTACGATGACGTAGTCGTCTCCTAACACTGACAATCTGGATTAGAGTCGAAATGTGCAAAATTTATCACTGCTTTTCAGTTCAATCACTATTTTAATATGTTTTAGTAATCAAGAGGATGTTTTCATAGCTATTTTGGGTTCACCTTGACTCTTTTGAGAGGTTGGGAACGGGGCAATTAGTTTTTAATGATTCCATATCTGGAAAATGAACTTGGTACACAAGCATTTCCAGCTACGAGTACAATCCTGGACGAACTAAGCTCGTATGAAGAGGTATCACCGTATAGCGCATGTTGAAACATATGTGGGAGTGTTTCATAAAAAGGTATGGCGAAGATGACTGTAAAAATAAATACGCTAAGTGGCCAGTGCAAAATGAAATTCCCCAGACTGCCTTGCATATGATACCGCAATCTTGTGGTTTCACATGGACAAAGGAGAGGCTAATAAAAAAAAGAAAGAAAATGAAAAAAGAAAAAGCTTGCTGACATCAGAATTTGCAAAACCAATTTTCTGGTAATGGGATTGGAGATTGTAAAAGGTTATCAGTGAGTGGCACGCTTGCCATTGGATGGGTGCTATCATCTCTTGGGGCAATGTTTACACCTGCTTCTGCTGCAGAGGCGCTACGATCTCAAAGATAGTTCCGGTCACACGCTGATGACTTCGGCGATGACCTCCAGATGGTGTAATGTGATGGTTGCAAGCTTTTCTTTTGAAAAGCACTTCAGCAAGCGCTAGCGAAGAGCTCGTGTTAGCGAGTTCAAGGAACACACAGAGCGAACCCGGCGGCAACAACAACAGCAGCAACGAGCCGCGATCAATGTGCCATTGATGCTCTGTCTGACTCGGGAATGTTTGTCACCATAAATATCACCATAATGGTGGGGAAAATATTCCATACACAAACACAGAAATGCCAATCATCAAAGCCTCTTTGCACTATTTAATTTCATCTTCTCAGCAGACATGCTAAGCCAGGGGTAGGCTAACTTTTGGAGTAGCAGGCCACGTTGGGTTGGGAAATTGGTCAAGAGCTGGTCCAGGAGACTTGATCTAATTCTGTCATGAATAAATACAAGTTATACATAAAAACAAGTTATATTTCTTTTATATTTGCAAAAGCAAAATAATATATAAGGTCCCTACTTTAAACACTTAATTTGATATTTAGTTTTGTAGTATTACTGTTTGTTGGTGATAGGAATGAGTGGAGAGGTGTTGTGAAAGGATAGTGGGATGTTTGGCCGCGTTCTAAGAGATGGGCAGGGCACCCGTATGATGCGGCAGGGGTAAAGTTTTGTAAAGGTAGGCGGCTGGAATGCCTTAATACAGGGCTACCCCCAGGCCATCCCCTCCGTCCGTGTGCTCAACACCACTTGCGGTATTCCCCGGGAAGACTCTTTCCACGTATTCCGAGACCCTGTAAATTCTGATCTCCCGTGGCCCGGTATCATCGTCGGCATGACCATCCCTTCAATGTGGTACTGGTGCTCGGATCAGGTAAAGTTCTTTGTTTATTTTTGTTCATGGCTTATGATTACTCCTTCTTGTCTTATCAGTAAATTGTATGAATGATTGAAGATCATATTACAATTAGTGTAAATGTTTAGGAACATGAGGTGCCCCTCAAGGTTTCCATTTTGGAACATTTATTTCCCCTTTATTGCCTCCTGTAAGAAGAAATATGTAATTAAGAACAAAGAAGTCACTTTGTTATTTAAGTGGTCCGTTTCACAAGTTAGCATTCCACCCTGCCTCAAACCTCTATAATCCCAATCTCAAAGAAGCCATCAGTGTTCAGCCTCAATGACTACAGGCCTGTCGCACTTATGCCTGTGGCCATGAAGTGCTTTGAGAGGTTGGTGTTCCGGCTCATCAAAGGTTACCCACCCCCAGACTGGACCCTCATCAACAAACGCTCCACCGACGATAAAACGCTGCTTTTCATGCTGTACTGAACCATTTGGATTAACTTGGGAGCTATGTCAGGATGCTCTTCTTGGACTTCATCTCTGTGTTCAATACCATCATCCCAGAGATCCTGGTGGAGGAACTGTCCCACTTGGGGCTCTACTCCTCCATCAGCTGCTGGAATATGGACTTTCTCTCCCAAAATCACAGCCGACACGTCTTTTCCACCCTGACGCTGAGCACCGGATCCCCCAAATTGGATGCTGAGCCCTCTACCGTTCATCCTGTGTACATTGGACTGTTCACCAACCCATCCCATCCCACAAATAGATTGTGAAGTTCGCTGACGACGCCACTCTGATTAGCTTGAGGCGGAATAGAGGAAGAAGGTGGAGACTCTGATCATGTGGTGTTCGAAAAATACAACTAATACTAAACACCACAAAATCAAAGGACTAACAGGCTCAAAGACTGTTTCTTCCCCAGGGCCATCTCTATCCTAAACAAGAGTGCAAAACTGTGAAAATATATATTTTGCGACTTACTTGGGACTTTTGTTGTTGCTGCTAATTGTTATTACACTCATTTTCGATGCACTGCTGTTACAATGCACTATGTGCCACCATTACACGATTTGTCAGCGCTCGCCAACTCCCTAGGAGCTCATGGACGAGGTAAGTATTAGTTTCAGGAGCGAGCAGCAGCAAGTCAACTGCAGGAGAGAGAGTGGGAAAGGTGAGAGGAGAGAGAGTGGGAAAGGTGAGATGGCACAACATTCATTTGGACAGGTAACTTAAAATTAGTTTTACCTGGTTATATCAGTATCAGAAATTATTTTCCCCCCATTTTATTAACACTCCACTTATTGAAACATGAATATTTTGTTTGTTTGTTTGTTTGTACATGATTCAATTGTTTGTTTGTTTGTACATGATTCAAATTGAATCTTTTCTTCCGGCGCCGTCACGAATGGCAGCCACTCCAGCAGCTCCCGTGTTATTTTCGATTGTTCTCGATTGTTCTCAGCTCAGGGATGCTGCTGGAAATGTGAATTTCCCTTCGGGGATGAACAAAGTATCTATCTATCTATCTATCTATCTAAACCAGTGAAAGCTGTCGGGCCCTGCTGTTGAACAGAAGAGTGTGTTGTGTCACCCTGACCCGAGTGACATGGCCGCTTTCTTGTGTCCTGTTTCATCCGGAGGGATGAAAGCATGACCAACTTGGATGTTGAGGTGCGTAACTTGTTTGGGTGTTTGGGAATTTGGGTTGGCCAGGGTCCAAAAAATTTTGTGTGTTTTTTTGCAACTTTTTCCCTTTTTCTTTCTTTTTTTTCTTTTTTTTTTTAATTTTCATTTATTTTCTTGATTTTTGTATGTGTTGGTTATAATTTTATAGTATTGTTTTAGCATTTCCATAGTATTTCCGTACTAAAAAAATTTGTTGTGTTTCAGTCCAAGGATTTTCGTTGTATTTTCATTGTAGGTCCTACAATGTAGGATTTTTGTAGTATTAACGTATTTGAATTTTGGAGTATTTCTTTCTATACTACGATTTTTTTTAGTAATTCTGGAGGGTTTTTTTTGGAGTATTTATGAAGTAGTATTTTTGTATTATAGTATTACTGAAGAAACATTTTTGATTTATTTCCGTACTCTGAATTTTGTAGTACTTCTGGAGTAGGTTTTTTTTTAGTATTTCTGTAGCAGTATTTTTGTATTATAGTATTACTGAAGTATAATTTTTTATTTATTTCTGTACTAGAATTTTTGTAGTACTTCCGGAGTAGAATTTTTGTAGTATTTTAATAGTATTTTAGTAGCACAATTGCAGTATTTCTGTAGAGCTTTGTAGTATTTCTGTAGTATTTCTGCAATATTTCTGTATTAGAGCACTATTGCAATATTTTTCTGTAGTGTTTTTTTCTTTTCAAAATTAAAGCAAAAATAATAAATTTGGTCCCCATTTTAAAGCACTAAATTCTGCCTTTAGTTTTGTGGTAATATTTGAATATTTTCTTAATAGCCACAGAAATGGAGAATAGGGGGGGAAAGCTGACACTAAGAAAAATACATTTATATTAGCAGTATTTTTTTACTAATCAATACAGAATATTTTCATGATTAAGAAGCAAGTGGCCCACGGGCCGTAGTTTGCCAGAACCTGCGTTAAGCGGAAAACGTGGCCAGACAAAAGGTTGCATGCGGCACATTCATTAGGCGGGAATCAAATCAACGTGATGAAGACTAAAGTACATGCCGGAGGCTTGACAAGCAGTCGGGGTTGAGTTTCTTCATTATTTGTGCAGTTCTCAGAAACAAAGTAGAGTTTTGCCTTGCAAACTTGCCGTTCAATAATTCACCCGACTTTAAAGTGACACATCTGCATGATATAGATTTTCAGCAGTAGTTATGTTTAGTTAAAGTTGTTGGAGGAATGCGTGACAAATAAATGTACAGTACATTTTTGGTGAATGTTAATGATTGAATCTGTATACATTCAGCAACCATCCATCCATCTTCTTCCATTTATCCGGGGTCAGATTTTAAACGTATAAGTTAGGATATGTTCATTCATTTCTTAACCTTTATTGAGTCAAAAAACACTTTCAGAGAAAAATCTAGATGCACACTGCTACTAGAAATTTTAAAGAGATATTTATAATTAAATGAATTAAAATGAAATTTAAATATTTTTATCCATTTGAAACTTTCTTCATGTATTTATTTTAAATTTTCCAGACACGCAATAAAACAATCATAATTATATTTAAAAAAAAAAAAAAAAAATTAATCTTTTTTATTTAATATACTAGGTTCAAATCCAGCTCCAGACTTCCTGTGCGGAGTTTGTATGTTTTCCCCGTGCTTGCGTGGGTTTCCTCCGGGCACTCCGGTTTCCTCCCACATTCCAAAAACATGCATTTCAGGTGAATTGGCCGGTCCAAATTGTCCCTAGGTGTGAATGAGCGAGTGAGTTGTCTGTCCTCGTGTGCCCTGCGATTGGCTGGCAACCAGTTCAGGGTTTCCCCTGCCCACTGCCCGGAGATGGCTGGGATGGGCTCCAGCCCCCCCGCGACCCTAATGAGGATAAGCGGTACGGCTGATGAGATGAGAAAATAATCCTTCTATAAGAAATATATGAAAAACACACACACACATACACATGTATACAAACACATATATATATATATATATATATATGCACATACACATACATATACACACACACACACACACACACACACACACACACACACACACACACACATATACATACACACGCACGCACACACATATTATATATATATATATATATATATATATATATACACATATGGTACATATCAATTAATCAATTAACAATGCAGTGGTCAGTGGAACACATCTTTTATTATTTATTTTATGAGTAAAAGCTCAAACGTTACCTTCCAACCAAGTTGGTGACCATAATTTTTTGCCTGTACTCATCCGCTCATGATGTAACATGATGATTTAACATTGTCTGATACGACAAACAACAAATAGAGCAGTGGTGGCCAACCCGGTCCTCAAGAGCCGCATGTCCTGCATGTTTTGGAGGTTTCTCAGGTGATGCAAATTTTAAGATTGTTTGCAAGCTGTGCGGGAGCTTGATAATGACCCAGGTGATTGGGATCACCTGTATTTGAACAGAGAAACTCCAAAAACATGCAGGACATGCGGCTCTTGAGGACCGGGTTGGCCACCCCTGAAATAGAGTATTACAAATTAGAATACACACATGATTATTTCACTTAATCTCCTCTAGCACACTAGACAAAGTCCCATGGTTCAATATTATGCTAGTTGGAAAACACTGATTTAATCTATTGCAGGGGGGGACCACCAACAGATTTAGTCCGATACTGAGAGAAGTAAAAGATAAAAAAAGAAAAAGGTCCCAGAGAAATCAATACATAGTCTTGTTTAGATAGTAAGCCAGAGTAGAGGTACCACTGTATGTATATATATATATATATATCTGTGTGTGTGTGTGTTTGTATAGGTCACCTTAGAGTCGTTTGCGAGAAAACATGGTAAATGACTTCTAGCACTTAAGTATTAACAAAAACATGTGTAAATAGCAATGTCCTCCTTCACCTTCTTATAACCTGATGGGCCTTTTGCCTGCAGTTAACCCAAAGCATTGTGAGATGAATTGGCGATGTATTTGTGTGAAAACAAGTACTTCACACCCTTACTCTAGTTTTTGCACATGTTGGATAGTCAAAATATGTGCTACATGTGCAAATGATATGGGTGCCAAGTTCCCACAGTGCCCATGTCTTCTGTGTATCTTGACCGTGTTCGTACAAGACTTTTGACCATCCCACATGTGGTATGGGTTTAACAAAAGTTCAGGGGTTAAGCTAAGCTAAAGGAAATACTACAGTGAATTTTGCTGTGGGGAAGGATTTCTTATGATACCATCATGTGCGCAACATCAGTGAACTTCCTAACACTACTTTGCTTTCTTTGTGCAGCTGCTGTTGAGTAAAATGACTCCTAACCGCAGTTGGACCCTGATCGGCAAAGCAATTACCACATTTTCCCTCTTGGTCATCACCACTATGGCTCAAATCGTTCAAACTTGCAAATACACCTCCAAAACCTCGGGGAGTTTAATTAATTTCCAACACATTTTCAATCCCACACATTTACCCGTCCCTAGCGAATGCTTCCCATGGTGTCCAATCACAGTTCTGGCATTAAACCGTTCCTTTGCCGATGGAGACATAAGAAACTCCTCAGCTACCATCACAACTTGTTTTTTATCTTTACACCTTCATCCTAGTTTAGCAATACAGATCCCTCTTCAGGAGGACGGTTTGTGTTCTGTTTGATCTGGGGACTTTAAGATAGAAAAGTGTCTTTTTTCACTTTCAGGCTCCACTGCAAAGGTGTAAAAAAGATCTCTCGGATCCAATTTTGCCTGCCAAACAGGGATTGAACCTGGGTCTCAGAAGCTGCTGCCTGAAACTGCATTTGAAGGGAAGACAATTTTGACAGAGTGCAGAAGCAAAAAGGCCAAGTGTGGTGAGTGAGATGCATTTGTTCGACGTTACCATAACTGAACATTGGGATATTTAGCCTAATAATGAGACTGATGTGAAAGAAGAAAAGCGGTCATCATGAGACCTTAAATAAACACAACTTGGTGAAACCTTTTGATGTAATGCAAGGTACCATCACAATTGCAGAGTTGCAGTGTAGCTCAAATTAAAATCACACAGCACTTGTCTATCACTCAACTGTGCAACCACAATAAGTAAAGTATTTAAAGATCATGGTCAATAAATATCAGAAAACACATGTAACAAAACACATTTCGGATGACTAAAATCCTCTTAATTATTCACTGAAATATTTCTCCCTTTACGGAGATACTTTGATGCAAAATATGAAGTAGCTTAAAACTCAAACCCTCTTGCCGGAATTGAAAAAACGCTCATCTTCAAATCATGTATCTCACACTCTGCCTTAACAAAATAAGGTGCTCCAGTATGAAATGTGACTAAAGGCTGAAAATAGAAGCTCTGACAGATTTAATTTCCTCCTGCCATTTGTTCTGGCCCCCGCTCCTATGTGGCGTGGGAGGTAAAATATCCCTGATGTTTGAAAAGAAACATCAGTAACCTCTGGCCTAACTATGCCTCCCTTTAAGGACAGTTGGATAAATATTTGTCGTGGACGGTACTGCTCTTTATAATTGGCGAGGTGAAGGGGCACTAGCTGAGTCTAGGAGAGTTGCAGGTTTGATACTGAATACGGTGGAGAAAGTACCTAAGACCAAATACAGACGAAAGACTAAAGTACAACGGTTTTGAGACACAAAAGGACCAACCTACTGCCAATGTAGGGCATAACAGAAGTATGTGTATATGTGAGTTTTGTAGTTAGGGAAGGTAATTAATTTAAACGGTGAAAATCTAATTTGGGAATGTGCAAGATCAGTTTCAATTAGATAGGATTCAAAATTGGAGCAAAACATCACGATATATTGCTGTTGTTGGGTATCCTGAAAATACAGAGGGCAGGAAAGATGAGATTAAAGAGGAAAGATGACTTGCAAACAAAAAGGGGGTGGCAGCGCACAAAGAGCGAAAAGGAGACAGCGCCAAGACGCTATCCAGATCCAATGAGAAAAAAGGTCAAGTTAAGGAAAACACGCTGTGAATTTTCCTTGTGTCTGAAGTCCAAGCAGACAATGGGTATTAAGAAAAGAATAAAAGCAGTTATCTTGTTCAGGGAAACGCTCAAAAAAGCAAAAGGCTTTGTCCGGTGTACACATCAGCCAATCTTTGCAAGTTCTATTGTGATCGGAGGGTGTGATAATACAAATAAAAGAGAAAAGACATTTCAGAGAAACTTAAAATGTTCAGTTTCCCTTACATCGTAATAGTGGTGACTCCTGGGGAAGATATTCCTTATTTTGCTGTGATAAGCCTACATCTAGAACTGCAACAACGAAATTGATTATTCAAAGTGTTGGCAACAAATTAGTTCATATTTGGTGTGTTGCACGATTTATGCGTCACTCAGTACGTATCGGAGACAATGCTGTCACACGCAGCGCAAGTCGGCGAGCATAACAGAATAATGTGGAGTGCGAACTAAGGCACTATTTTCAATTGCTACGGTCAATTCAACTCATAAAACAAGACTGACACGGAGAAATCAGTTCGACCGTAGTCCGCAAAAATGACGTAGCACGCCACTTGCACATCACAAAACAATTCGTCACTTGCAAACTTTGCAAAAGTCATATGGCACAGGAGCACCACGCTGGTGAGGCAGCAATCAAAACGAATACATAGAGTCACCGACGAGGGTGAAGGGTGTGTCACGTTTTAATTTTCTGGGGAAGTCTGAGTGATTATTGTGTCATTGTGAATTGTGTCATAATAATACTCATACTATTATCGCATTAGAAAACAGCAAACAATGAAAAGCTTCATGACGAGAAAAAGACATCATGCATGCCACAGCAAGCAGCTGTTATCACTGAGAGCATCCTCAACATGATTCTCATTGACGTGCTCATATTTTTGCATTGTAATGTTCTCAAGAAAGAGTGAGTGAGTCTGTAAACAAGGGTGAATGTGGTTTCTTTTAGCTTATTTATTTTGGAAATCACATTACTGGGTTTTCACACTTGCATTTATTTCTTTTTCCAAAAGCTCATGTCTCTTTTTTGTACTTAAAAAGACTATATTATACAGTAAATTTGCAGGGGTATACCATTGATTTGTGTGTATTTTTGTTTATTGTTAAGTTATTTGAACACCTTGAATGTTGATTCGTGTCACTGGGTTTTCAGATTTGCAATGATTTCTGGTTCCAAAAACTCATGTGCCTTAAACAACAAAGATGACATTTTTTGCACTTTATTAAAAAAAGTATATATTTTCAGCTGTATACGTTTGTATGTATTTTGTTTGTAATTTGTCAAACACAGATTCTTTTTTTGTTTAATATTAAAGAATACTGTTCAGCGCACCATTTTCTTTTTTCTTCCACACAATTTCAATATTTGAATACGGAAGAGGAAATTAATAATGCGTTATTATAATCGCCAGATTAATCGATTATTAAAATAATCGTTAGTTTCTGTGCTACCTGCATCCAGCCAAACATGTCGACAGTACGGATGCCCAAACTGGCAGGAGTTGGCACCAACTCCATGGCTTTCACATGAGTGCGCCGGCCTGTCTAAAAAGATCCTAGATTACAGAAGACATTGGATTGAGGGAGACGGTAATTACATGTTGTCATCCCCTGGCATGGTGAATCACAACCTTTTTGTGGGGGGAACAGATTCGTTACCACAAAAAACTTCTTTACTCTCTCAGCCTCTAAGATTGGACCACCCTACCAGTGTTCGAAATTCGCCCAAATGTGGGGACGACCTGTGCAAATCTACATACCATGAAACTCATTTATTCTCATTGTTTGTAATTTTCTTCCTTAATCAGAAAATTGACAAAGAACGCAGTACAGGAGAGCAAATCCGATCAAATCATTTTTCAACACCCTATGTCAACAGGCATACGCACAGATCTCTGGTGATTGGTCTCACATGCTAACAAATCCATCATCTTTGGAACAAAGTAGCAAGAAGCTGACCTCACTTTTTGCATGCGTAAGCAAGTGAGAGTGTGTGTTTGTGTCTTTGTCGAAGCTAATTACGTTAAGACCGTCAGAGGGCTACCCAGTCGTTAGTGGGGCCAACAGATGTTTCAATGCTGAGCAAGCTGTGATAATTACAAAACAAACTATCAGCTCATGTACCTTTGAAATCCATGAGGTATCACCCAAAAATGTTTAGTTAGGAAAGTTATAAATACAAACTGCCCTTCACTCAAAAATAAACAAACCATGCAATTTTACAACTACCTTTAATACCTTTGCCCAGTTAATCTGTTTTTACCAAACAAAAACGGTGGACATGCTTTTATGAGGTTTTCCATCCCCCAAACACAAACAGTATCATACTCTATTGTTCTCCACCAAAACCTTTCAATATTAGCCTGCATGTCTGATTAGTCCATTGGAGAACCCTCCTCTTATATTCAAAAGTGTCTAGTTTTGGATTGCAAAGCCCATTTGAGTTTATTAAGTATTGAACAAAGTAACACTTTTTTTATTCAAAGACACACCTGCCCATCAGACCTGTTTGACATGAGCACTGCATCATGACGGGAGCCCAACCCTGCTGGCTGCCACTTGTCGAGCTGCGCCTCTGAAGGTCCGTGGCATTGTGCAATTGTAGGGGTGATTCCCGACACCCACACAGTGCCGGAAGCGAACAAAATCATACGAAAAATGACCAATTACAAATAAGTCATCTTGAACACAATTTAAATTAAGACGTTTGATATTACTGAAGAATAAAAAAAGAACCCTCTGAGGATTTTAATTGCGCTGTTTTTTTTTTTTTGCAATATACAAACGGTGCTGTACATGGCCTACCGCTGTAAATAGTATTTTATTGAACAAGGTTCGACAATTAAAAAAAAGTTGTCTAGAGCGGCAAAATATTAAAAGCTTTACGTAAGCCTTATAATGAATGCAACACATATTGTGCGCTTCCATATAAGCTATATTACCATGTCAAAATGACTAAGTTGAATGCAGCACATCATATGAGAAATGATACGCCACATGACTACTCTACTGTAGAATCCTCAGGCCTAAGCAACAAAACAAGTGTCGTTCAAAATATATACTGACTAAAATCAGAAATCATTTAATAAAAACACTTTGTTCCTTAAAATGCTTACAACAGCATTGTGCTCTTACCCGTTTAGTTTGATTTCTGTGTTGAAATTAGGAGTTCAGCGTTAAAATGTGATGCTACCACTTTAAATGTGCTGAGCCTCTGCTCCACCACTTGGCTCTAACAGGAAACACGGGAGAGAGGATACAAGCGAAGAAGCTGATTCCCCCTTTTATCTCAGTAACACCCGGAGTTGCAATGTAATATTTATTTTACATATTTTTACAGCATTGTCATACTTAAGTTTGTGTCATGTTTGACCTCCTAGTGAAACCATTTTAAAAGAAAAAAAAATTTACTCAATTTTTTCAATTTGTATTCATTTTTGGAAAAGTCCCAGGGAACCACTCTGCACAGCTAAAGAGCTGCATGCGGTCCTGAGCCGTTGCTTGATGACCCCAGATCTAAAAGATGGCGCTTCACTGCAAGCCTTATGTCTGAGTGTGCCAAGACACAGCTTGTCTAATTCCTTAGTCTTTCCTATTTCGTTGTCACAATATGTTAACCCATTTTGTAACAATGACAATAAAGGTATATTCTATTCTATTCTATGCTGTAAATCAAGCATCATATATAGAATTGTGCAATGTTAGACAAACACAATTAAGACAAATACAGTCTCCTTGGGTTTCACGTGACCCCAAAAAAATGCTGCTAAGTGATTATCGAGACAAATACATGCGGAAAATTCTCACATGTTACCCCTTTTGCTGGTTAAAACAACATAAAAAGAACAATCACTGTGAATACAAAGTCTGTTGCCACTGGAAGATTCAACCGTGGGAAATGTGGTTCTTCACATAAAAAAAATCTTTGCCCAATTTTTGTTTGTTGGGTCAAATAAAATACAACTTAATTGCTAAAGCCTGATACAATAGTGACTACTAATGAAGACATTAGCTCAAGAACGTAGTTTGCCACAAATTGAAAAAAATTAAAAGCATGTGCCTAGCCTTCTGTATTTTTGTAATATTGTTCATGACAGCCTATTTTATTAAACCAAAAAAATGGCTATCAAGCAATTAACAAACTTATTTTGTCCAAATTTGCATTAAATTTAACTTAAAAAAAATCCTCTTTTGTCAGAAAAACACAATGTCAATTGTTATTAAAAAATGTGCATGACCTCTTAGCTATACATTGCAAAAATGAGCTTAAAACTGAAGCAGTATGTTTATTAGTAAACCATACTGATCGCTCAGTAAATCTGATGATGGAGTAATGTACAAACACGGACCCGCATACAGCGTATACCTCTTCTCTGACCATTTCCCGCCCTGCTGTGATGAAGCCTGTCCGGAAACTACCTGCCATTCCCAAAAGGTTTCTAGTGCGCCTCTCCTGCATTATTCCTGATTCATTGACACTAAATGCCAGAAATGGAGGACCAAAGATAAAGGTCAGATGTGATAGAAGGTTAAGGAGGCAATATAAAGCAAGAGACAGTGATGGGAAAACAGATATGAAGGGAAAACAAATGTTCAAGAGATCTCCTTAATCCTAGAGTCGCCAGAAAGAGTGCTTTGAACTAGTGACAGGTATGATTCTTCAAAGTCCAACAGTAGAGAGTATAGAAAAAGACAAGGTAAATGAAAGAATACAACAAGGTTTAGGTTTAAAGGATTTGGGGTAAAAGTCTTCGATTGATTTCTCAACAAGCACCAAAAATGTTTTTGTTTTGTTTTGTTTCTTTTAGAAAATTATTTTTGAAAACGCGACCTAAATTGGATCCGTAACAATAGGTAGTATCCCAAAATACAAACCAGTAAAGTGTAATTCTAACAGAACTCGCCACTGTCCTGGAGTGACTCTAGTCCAAACCAAATTTTTCAAAATCCTGAACATTATATCGTATCTTTCTAACCATTTATTGAGCTGTCCTCATTCTCCCATGCAGAACAGAACTTGTGTTGAAATCAACTGGGCAAATGGAAAGGTTGAAAAAAATGTTACAAAGTCAAAAGGGATGTCAAAAAATCTTAAATGTGATTATTGGGAGGAGGTATTAGTGTAAATCCGGCATGTGATTTGATGTGTCATTTTCAATTACTCTCAAGACAAAACACCTAATGATTGCCACTTTTCTACCATTCTAAAGCGTAGCCTACATTTTTAAAATGTATATTACAAATCTGTAAGATGCAAATCAGCTGACTTTTCAAAAGAGTTGATGGAGGCCATTTACAGTTGGTGACAATAAAGCTTATAGACAAATTAAGTTAATCGCTGGTCAAGAAATGCTTCAGAGATGGTAAATATTCACTGACCCCTCCTTGCTAACACTGTTACAGGTATTCCTAAAATCTTTTTTTTTTGCATTTAGGCACAGAACGAGTAAGGTTCCTCTCAAACTTATGGAAATATGTTGCAAAATATTGCATGTGCTGGGGCACTTAAAAAAATGCAGTCTCAGAGTTGACTTATCTGGCTTGTTTGCTGTAGAGCTGTGACATCATTGAAGGAACACAACACTTTCAAAATGGCAAATCCCATTAACACAACACGAGGCCAGCTCCAAAACAGACAGCAAATTTAGCTTGGTGATTGTGCCTTTTTGTTTGTGTTTTTAAACGTGTGTCGCGGTTTTAAAAAATGTTTTCCGAATAGCGCCGTCGCTGCCAGTTGGCATGCGTTGGCTGCCCACAGTGCGTTGTTTGGCTGGCTAGCCTGGCATTAGTGCAGGTTTAGCTATGTCCCTTGTTTTAATCCCAGCCACCTTTGCAATTATCACCGTAGCCATTGCCACTTTACGTTGTCGTTTAGCCTGGCTGCTTACCTTGTGTTTTTTATCGGCTACCCTGGAGTTAGCGCCAGGTTTGGCGTGTTCCTCGGTTTGTTTATTCCCAGTTGGCTTCACGTTTATCGACGTAGCTTTTCGTTGTTGGTTTGCGTTTTTTTCATCGGCTTTCGAAGTAAGACCATATCGACACAGAGAAGCCCCATTAGGTTTCCCCAGCTTTTTTGTACTTAAAAGTTCCCTGCCCTAACCAAGAGGGGCAAACAGGTCATTATGTTGCTCAGTAAAAGCAGAATGAAAGCTATTACCACACGGCCATGACTAATAATCTGCGAGATTTGCAGTGCACTGGACACATGCATGTGGGGCACATGTGCACACACACTGGTTATACGTGTCTATTAGGGGTAGTGGTCAGGCATGGGAATTAGGTGGACAAATCAATACCCTCACCTCAGAACTAAATAGGAAGGCAAGGGGGAAGTTGGTAATAAACAAGGATTTTATTATAAAGGGTAAAACTGGCGGCTCAGTGGGAGGTGTCTGGCTTTTTTCCATATCTCCAGTTGCGAGAGTGTGCATAAGCGTTGTATTCCCTAATCATCCATCAGGTCATTAGTCCCAAATGCTGCCTGTGCTACAGCTGACACGACATTTCAACTTTTTCTCCTCAATCACGCACTTCTGACTTAACCCGACATGCTTTTCAAATGTTCACTCTACTTACAAAATAAGAACGTTAGAACTCACGAATGACCTTTATTTTCCGAAGCCACCTTGTAACTGAAGGATTCAATTGTGATATCACGGCATTAGGGCAACAAAACAGTAAATCAACAAGGTGGATCAGCACTGCATACTTGTATATTATGCAATAACAAAACAACTACGCTTTATCTCCATATTCTGTTACCTTTTCATTTGAACCATATATGCAGTTCCTTGATCAGAAACTCTCGAGACTACCTGCCACTAGAATGTTAGCATCTGTTGCAAAAGCCATGCTGTCTTAAGAGTTGTATTTACCAGATCTGGCAGTATTTACGTTTTCACGCATTTTACCGGGTTTATTAAATTGCCTGCTTGTATTGAATGTGCCTAGTTGTTGATTTTGAATAATTGAGTATGTCCCTGTTCACATTTTGTCCACAATCAGAAGTGGAATTTTGAATACACTAATGATGTGTTGGAAATTGGAAAACACAATGTTAAAATGACAGATTGTGTTTGAATTACTCACAGGCAATACAAGATTGCAAAAAACAACAATCTCTAATAGTAACGTAACCAGAAAAAGTGGCCAATTGTTGATTGTAAATGCACATTTTTAATATTTTGAGGGGATTGAGATTTTTCTCAAAGGAATTAACAAAACATACACCAAAACATATTTGTTTCTTGGTTGTACACTGCAAATGCAATAGTCAATAGCAACCAGGGTCGACAAAGAATAGATTTACAAAAACTCAGAGGTGGGCCTATTTCACACCTAGGCATACAGAAGGCTGACTCGATTCAACACTCAAAAACTATTTTACGGCTATAAAACATTTACTGCAGCTACAGCTGCAAGACATAAAAAACTATAATAATAACCTCATTTAATTGCATTATTTAGAAAAATAGCCACATTTTACCCACCAAACATCCTTTTTCTTTGTGCAAAAAATTTCAATTATTATGTCGTATAGATTCTCCATGTGATATAGTTCCATCAAGAATTTATTTTCCAGCACCATCAAAGCTAATGCTGAAAGCTGAGCTTCTCTCGTCATATTTCTGGGATACTTTTTTTTTTATTTAGGGCTGAAAATGTCTATTTGACAGAATCAGTGAATCCGAGGATACTGTATTTTTCTTGATCCTTTCATTGTAATATTTCCGTTATCGCCTTTATAGACCTCAAAAAATGTTGAATTGATCCGGATTTTAAACATCTTTTTAAATTTTGTATTGAAACTAATTATGGGACACAATGCCAGATTTGATGCATTATGAGAAATAATCCATTTTAAATTAATTGGCACATTGGTCCGCCCTTTTTATGGCAGCACAGAAAGTTATGCTATTTCCCACTAGATGGCAGAAGGTACAATTTATCTGGGCATCAACCTGTTGCCAATCACAGAACAGTGTTTTCTGTTCACCTGAGCATGTGAAACATTGAGTATTTGTAATCTAATGAAACAAGCCCTTTATTATTTACATTACACTGATCTGTGTGCCCCAATGTCTGGCATTGCGTCGTGAGATTTTTGCATTGAAAAATAATTGCCCTGGAAATACTAACATAGAAGCATGACATCCAATTTTTATTGCTTTCTCCTACCTGTTGCAGATCCCTTTGCTCTACCGTGACCATTGTGATCTTAATAAAATTCAAACAACAAGCTGTTGGGGAGAGGAGCAAAGAGAAGAGGATGAAGTGAATTTGGACTATTAGCGTT